>NW_026989014.1:0-192968 GCF_030222135.1 Aotus nancymaae
TGGATTTAGAAGCAGAAATTTCCCTGTGCTTACTGCTGTTTCTTCCATATGCCGGTAATGGGCTGAAAACGCCTGTTTTGGGACTCTGCAGAGAAAGTGTTTGCAGACTGCTGAATCCACACACGGGTTTAACTCTGGAAGTTGAGTGCACACATTGACAACCGTTCTGTTAGATAGCTGCGTTTTGGATTTAGAAGCAGATATTTCCCTGTGCTTACTGCAGTTTCTTCCATATGCCCTTAATGGGCTGAAAACGCCTGTTTTGGGACTCTGCAGAGAAAGTGTTTGCAGACTGCTGAATCCACACACGGGTTTAACTCTGGAAGTTGAGTGCACACATTGACAACCGTTCTGTTAGATAGCTGCGTTTTGGATTTAGAAGCAGATATTTCCCAGTGCTTACTGCTGTTTCTTCCATATGCCGGTAAAGGGCTGAAAACGCCTGTTTTGGGACTCTGCAGAGAAAGTGTTTGCAGACTGCTGAATCCACACACGGGTTTAACTCTGGAAGTTGAGTGCACACATTGACAACCGTTCTGTTAGATAGCTGCGTTTTGGATTTAGAAGCAGATATTTCCCTGTGCTTACTGCTGTTTCTTCCATATGCCGGTAATGGGCTGAAAACGCCTGTTTTGGGACTCTGCAGAGAAAGTGTTTGCAGACTGCTGAATCCACACACGGGTTTAACTCTGGAAGTTGAGTGCACACATTGACAACCGTTCTGTTAGATAGCTGCGTTTTGGATTTAGAAGCAGATATTTCCCTGTGCTTACTGCAGTTTCTTCCATATGCCGGTAATGGGCTGAAAACGCCTGTTTTGGGACTCTGCAGAGAAAGTGTTTGCAGACTGCTGAATCCACACACGGGTTTAACTCTGGAAGTTGAGTGCACACATTGACAACCGTTCTGTTAGATAGCTGCGTTTTGGATTTAGAAGCAGATATTTCCCAGTGCTTACTGCTGTTTCTTCCATATGCCGGTAAAGGGCTGAAAACGCCTGTTTTGGGACTCTGCAGAGAAAGTGTTTGCAGACTGCTGAATCCACACACGGGTTTAACTCTGGAAGTTGAGTGCACGCATTGACAACCGTTCTGTTAGATAGCTGCGTTTTGGATTTAGAAGCAGATATTTCCCTGTGCTTACTGCAGTTTCTTCCATATGCCAGAAATGGGCTGAAAACGCCTGTTTTGGGACTCTGCAGAGAAAGTGTTTGCAGACTGCTGAATCCACACACGGGTTTAACTCTGGAAGTTGAGTGCACACATTGACAACCGTTCTGTTAAATAGCTGCGTTTTGGATTTAGAAGCAGATATTTCCCAGTGCTTACTGCTGTTTCTTCCATATGCCGGTAATGGGCTGAAAATGCCTGTTTTGGGACTCTGCACAGAAAGTGTTTGCAGACTGCTGAATCCACACACGGGTTTAACTCTGGAAGTTGAGTGCACACATTGACAACCGTTCTGTTAGATAGCTGCGTTTTGGATTTAGAAGCAGATATTTCCCTGTGCTTACTGCTGTTTCTTCCATATGCCGGTAATGGGCTGAAAACGCCTGTTTTGGGACTCTGCAGAGAATGTGTTTGCAGACTGCTGAATCCACACACGGGTTTAACTCTGGAAGTTGAGTGCACACATTGACAACCGTTCTGTTAGATAGCTGCGTTTTGGATTTAGAAGCAGATATTTCCCTGTGCTTACTGCTGTTTCTTCCATATGCCGGTAATGGGCTGAAAACGCCTGTTTTGGGACTCTGCAGAGAAAGTGTTTGCAGACTGCTGAATCCACACACGGGTTTAACTCTGGAAGTTGAGTGCACACATTGACAACCGTTCTGTTAGATAGCTGCGTTTTGGATTTAGAAGCAGATATTTCCCTGTGCTTACTGCTGTTTCTTCCATATGCCGGTAATGGGCTGAAAATGCCTGTTTTGGGACTCTGCAGAGAAAGTGTTTGCAGACTGCTGAATCCACACACGGGTTTAACTCTGGAAGTTGAGTGCACACATTGACAACCGTTCTGTTAGATAGCTGCGTTTTGGATTTAGAAGCAGATATTTCCCTGTGCTTACTGCAGTTTCTTCCATATGCCGGTAATGGGCTGAAAACGCCTGTTTTGGGACTCTGCAGAGAAAGTGTTTGCAGACTGCTGAATCCACACACTGGTTTAACTCTGGAAGTTGAGTGCACACATTGACAACCGTTCTGTTAGATAGCTGCGTTTTGGATTTAGAAGCAGATATTTCCCTGTGCTTACTGCTGTTTCTTCCATATGCCGGTAATGGGCTGAAAACGCTGTTTTGGGACTCTGCAGAGAAAGTGTTTGCAGACTGCTGAATCCACACACGGGTTTAACTCTGGAAGTTGAGTGCACACATTGACAACCGTTCTGTTAGATAGCTGCGTTTTGGATTTAGAAGCAGATATTTCCCTGTGCTTACTGCTGTTTCTTCCATATGCCGGTAATGGGCTGAAAACGCCTGTTTTGGGACTCTGCAGAGAAAGTGTTTGCAGACTGCTGAATCCACACACGGGTTTAACTCTGGAAGTTGAGTGCACACATTGACAACCATTCTGTTAGATAGCTGCGTTTTGGATTTAGAAGCAGATATTTCCCTGTGCTTAC
This sequence comes from Aotus nancymaae, assembly GCF_030222135.1. Lineage (NCBI taxonomy): Eukaryota > Metazoa > Chordata > Mammalia > Primates > Aotidae > Aotus > Aotus nancymaae. The sequence goes on from NW_026989014.1 coordinate 2,623, forward strand.
TGCTGTTTCTTCCATATGCCGGTAATGGGCTGAAAACGCCTGTTTTGGGACTCTGCAGAGAAAGTGTTTGCAGACTGCTGAATCCACACACGGGTTTAACTCTGGAAGTTGAGTGCACACATTGACAACCGTTCTGTTAGATAGCTGCGTTTTGGATTTAGAAGCAGATATTTCCCTGTGCTTACTGCTGTTTCTTCCATATGCCGGTAATGGGCTGAAAACGCCTGTTTTGGGACTCTGCAGAGAAAGTGTTTGCAGACTGCTGAATCCACACACGGGTTTTACTCTGGAAGTTGAGTGCACACATTGACAACCGTTCTGTTAGATAGCTGCGTTTTGGATTTAGAAGCAGATATTTCCCTGTGCTTACTGCTGTTTCTTCCATATGCCGGTAATGGGCTGAAAACGCCTGTTTTGGGACTCTGCAGAGAAAGTGTTTGCAGACTGCTGAATCCACACACTGGTTTAACTCTGGAAGTTGAGTGCACACATTGACAACCGTTCTGTTAGATAGCTGCGTTTTGGATTTAGAAGCAGATATTTCCCTGTGCTTACTGCTGTTTCTTCCATATGCCGGTAATGGGCTGAAAACGCCTGTTTTGGGACTCTGCAGAGAAAGTGTTTGCAGACTGCTGAATCCACACACGGGTTTAACTCTGGAAGTTGAGTGCACACATTGACAACCGTTCTGTTAGATAGCTGCGTTTTGGATTTAGAAGCAGATATTTCCCTGTGCTTACTGCAGTTTCTTCCATATGCCGGTAATGGGCTGAAAACGCCTGTTTTGGGACTCTGCAGAGAAAGTGTTTGCAGAGTGCTGAATCCACACACGGGTTTAACTCTGGAAGTTGAGTGCACACATTGACAACCGTTCTGTTAGATAGCTGCGTTTTGGATTTAGAAGCAGATATTTCCCTGTGCTTACTGCTGTTTCTTCCATATGCCGGTAATGGGCTGAAAACGCCTGTTTTGGGACTCTGCAGAGAAAGTGTTTGCAGACTGCTGAATCCACACACGGGTTTAACTCTGGAAGTTGAGTGCACACATTGACAACCGTTCTGTTAGATAGCTGCGTTTTGGATTTAGAAGCAGAAATTTCCCTGTGCTTACTGCTGTTTCTTCCATATGCCGGTAATGGGCTGAAAACGCCTGTTTTGGGACTCTGCAGAGAAAGTGTTTGCAGACTGCTGAATCCACACACGGGTTTAACTCTGGAAGTTGAGTGCACACATTGACAACCGTTCTGTTAGATAGCTGCGTTTTGGATTTAGAAGCAGATATTTCCCTGTGCTTACTGCAGTTTCTTCCATATGCCCTTAATGGGCTGAAAACGCCTGTTTTGGGACTCTGCAGAGAAAGTGTTTGCAGACTGCTGAATCCACACACGGGTTTAACTCTGGAAGTTGAGTGCACACATTGACAACCGTTCTGTTAGATAGCTGCGTTTTGGATTTAGAAGCAGATATTTCCCAGTGCTTACTGCTGTTTCTTCCATATGCCGGTAAAGGGCTGAAAACGCCTGTTTTGGGACTCTGCAGAGAAAGTGTTTGCAGACTGCTGAATCCACACACGGGTTTAACTCTGGAAGTTGAGTGCACACATTGACAACCGTTCTGATAGATAGCTGCGTTTTGGATTTAGAAGCAGATATTTCCCTGTGCTTACTGCAGTTTCTTCCATATGCCCTTAATGGGCTGAAAACGCCTGTTTTGGGACTCTGCAGAGAAAGTGTTTGCAGACTGCTGAATCCACACACGGGTTTAACTCTGGAAGTTGAGTGCACACATTGACAACCGTTCTGTTAGATAGCTGCGTTTTGGATTTAGAAGCAGATATTTCCCAGTGCTTACTGCTGTTTCTTCCATATGCCGGTAAAGGGCTGAAAACGCCTGTTTTGGGACTCTGCAGAGAAAGTGTTTGCAGACTGCTGAATCCACACACGGGTTTAACTCTGGAAGTTGAGTGCACACATTGACAACCGTTCTGTTAGATAGCTGCGTTTTGGATTTAGAAGCAGATATTTCCCAGTGCTTACTGCTGTTTCTTCCATATGCCGGTAATGGGCTGAAAACGCCTGTTTTGGGACTCTGCAGAGAAAGTGTTTGCAGACTGCTGAATCCACACACGGGTTTAACTCTGGAAGTTGAGTGCACACATTGACAACCGTTCTGTTAGATAGCTGCGTTTTGGATTTAGAAGCAGATATTTCCCTGTGCTTACTGCTGTTTCTTCCATATGCCGGTAATGGGCTGAAAACGCCTGTTTTGGGACTCTGCAGAGAAAGTGTTTGCAGACTGCTGAATCCACACACGGGTTTAACTCTGGAAGTTGAGTGCACACATTGACAACCGTTCTGTTAGATAGCTGCGTTTTGGATTTAGAAGCAGATATTTCCCAGTGCTTACTGCTGTTTCTTCCATATGCCGGTAATGGGCTGAAAATGCCTGTTTTGGGACTCTGCACAGAAAGTGTTTGCAGACTGCTGAATCCACACACGGGTTTAACTCTGGAAGTTGAGTGCACACATTGACAACCGTTCTGTTAGATAGCTGCGTTTTGGATTTAGAAGCAGATATTTCCCTGTGCTTACTGCTGTTTCTTCCATATGCCGGTAATGGGCTGAAAACGCCTGTTTTGGGACTCTGCAGAGAATGTGTTTGCAGACTGCTGAATCCACACACGGGTTTAACTCTGGAAGTTGAGTGCACACATTGACAACCGTTCTGTTAGATAGCTGCGTTTTGGATTTAGAAGCAGATATTTCCCTGTGCTTACTGCTGTTTCTTCCATATGCCGGTAATGGGCTGAAAACGCCTGTTTTGGGACTCTGCAGAGAAAGTGTTTGCAGACTGCTGAATCCACACACGGGTTTAACTCTGGAAGTTGAGTGCACACATTGACAACCGTTCTGTTAGATAGCTGCGTTTTGGATTTAGAAGCAGATATTTCCCTGTGCTTACTGCTGTTTCTTCCATATGCCGGTAATGGGCTGAAAATGCCTGTTTTGGGACTCTGCAGAGAAAGTGTTTGCAGACTGCTGAATCCACACACGGGTTTAACTCTGGAAGTTGAGTGCACACATTGACAACCGTTCTGTTAGATAGCTGCGTTTTGGATTTAGAAGCAGATATTTCCCTGTGCTTACTGCAGTTTCTTCCATATGCCGGTAATGGGCTGAAAACGCCTGTTTTGGGACTCTGCAGAGAAAGTGTTTGCAGACTGCTGAATCCACACACTGGTTTAACTCTGGAAGTTGAGTGCACACATTGACAACCGTTCTGTTAGATAGCTGCGTTTTGGATTTAGAAGCAGATATTTCCCTGTGCTTACTGCTGTTTCTTCCATATGCCGGTAATGGGCTGAAAACGCTGTTTTGGGACTCTGCAGAGAAAGTGTTTGCAGACTGCTGAATCCACACACGGGTTTAACTCTGGAAGTTGAGTGCACACATTGACAACCGTTCTGTTAGATAGCTGCGTTTTGGATTTAGAAGCAGATATTTCCCTGTGCTTACTGCTGTTTCTTCCATATGCCGGTAATGGGCTGAAAACGCCTGTTTTGGGACTCTGCAGAGAAAGTGTTTGCAGACTGCTGAATCCACACACGGGTTTAACTCTGGAAGTTGAGTGCACACATTGACAACCATTCTGTTAGATAGCTGCGTTTTGGATTTAGAAGCAGATATTTCCCTGTGCTTACTGCTGTTTCTTCCATATGCCGGTAATGGGCTGAAAACGCCTGTTTTGGGACTCTGCAGAGAAAGTGTTTGCAGACTGCTGAATCCACACACGGGTTTAACTCTGGAAGTTGAGTGCACACATTGACAACCGTTCTGTTAGATAGCTGCGTTTTGGATTTAGAAGCAGATATTTCCCTGTGCTTACTGCTGTTTCTTCCATATGCCGGTAATGGGCTGAAAACGCCTGTTTTGGGACTCTGCAGAGAAAGTGTTTGCAGACTGCTGAATCCACACACGGGTTTTACTCTGGAAGTTGAGTGCACACATTGACAACCGTTCTGTTAGATAGCTGCGTTTTGGATTTAGAAGCAGATATTTCCCTGTGCTTACTGCTGTTTCTTCCATATGCCGGTAATGGGCTGAAAACGCCTGTTTTGGGACTCTGCAGAGAAAGTGTTTGCAGACTGCTGAATCCACACACTGGTTTAACTCTGGAAGTTGAGTGCACACATTGACAACCGTTCTGTTAGATAGCTGCGTTTTGGATTTAGAAGCAGATATTTCCCTGTGCTTACTGCTGTTTCTTCCATATGCCGGTAATGGGCTGAAAACGCCTGTTTTGGGTCTCTGCAGAGAAAGTGTTTGCAGACTGCTGAATCCACACACGGGTTTAACTCTGGAAGTTGAGTGCACACATTGACAACCGTTCTGTTAGATAGCTGCGTTTTGGATTTAGAAGCAGATATTTCCCTGTGCTTACTGCAGTTTCTTCCATATGCCGGTAATGGGCTGAAAACGCCTGTTTTGGGACTCTGCAGAGAAAGTGTTTGCAGACTGCTGAATCCACACACGGGTTTAACTCTGGAAGTTGAGTGCACACATTGACAACCGTTCTGTTAGATAGCTGCGTTTTGGATTTAGAAGCAGATATTTCCCAGTGCTTACTGCTGTTTCTTCCATATGCCGGTAAAGGGCTGAAATCGCCTGTTTTGGGACTCTGCAGAGAAAGTGTTTGCAGACTGCTGAATCCACACACGGGTTTAACTCTGGAAGTTGAGTGCACGCATTGACAACCGTTCTGTTAGATAGCTGCGTTTTGGATTTAGAAGCAGATATTTCCCTGTGCTTACTGCAGTTTCTTCCATATGCCAGAAATGGGCTGAAAACGCCTGTTTTGGGACTCTGCAGAGAAAGTGTTTGCAGACTGCTGAATCCACACACGGGTTTAACTCTGGAAGTTGAGTGCACACATTGACAACCGTTCTGTTAGATAGCTGCGTTTTGGATTTAGAAGCAGGTATTTCCCTGTGCTTACTGCAGTTTCTTCCATATGCCGGTAATGGGCTGAAAACGCCTGTTTTGGGACTCTGCACAGAAAGTGTTTGCAGACTGCTGAATCCACACACGGGTTTAACTCTGGAAGTTGTGTGCACACATTGACAACCGTTCTGTTAGATAGCTGCGTTTTGGATTTAGAAGCAGATATTTCCCTGTGCTTACTGCTGTTTCTTCCATATGCCGGTAATGGGCTGAAAACGCCTGTTTTGGGACTCTGCAGAGAAAGTGTTTGCAGACTGCTGAATCCACACACTGGTTTAACTCTGGAAGTTGAGTGCACACATTGACAACCGTTCTGTTAGATAGCTGCGTTTTGGATTTAGAAGCAGAAATTTCCCTGTGCTTACTGCTGTTTCTTCCATATGCCGGTAATGGGCTGAAAACGCCTGTTTTGGGACTCTGCAGAGAAAGTGTTTGCAGACTGCTGAATCCACACACGGGTTTAACTCTGGAAGTTGAGTGCACACATTGACAACCGTTCTGTTAGATAGCTGCGTTTTGGATTTAGAAGCAGATATTTCCCTGTGCTTACTGCAGTTTCTTCCATATGCCCTTAATGGGCTGAAAACGCCTGTTTTGGGACTCTGCAGAGAAAGTGTTTGCAGACTGCTGAATCCACACACGGGTTTAACTCTGGAAGTTGAGTGCACACATTGACAACCGTTCTGTTAGATAGCTGCGTTTTGGATTTAGAAGCAGATATTTCCCAGTGCTTACTGCTGTTTCTTCCATATGCCGGTAAAGGGCTGAAAACGCCTGTTTTGGGACTCTGCAGAGAAAGTGTTTGCAGACTGCTGAATCCACACACGGGTTTAACTCTGGAAGTTGAGTGCACACATTGACAACCGTTCTGTTAGATAGCTGCGTTTTGGATTTAGAAGCAGATATTTCCCTGTGCTTACTGCTGTTTCTTCCATATGCCGGTAATGGGCTGAAAACGCCTGTTTTGGGACTCTGCAGAGAAAGTGTTTGCAGACTGCTGAATCCACACACGGGTTTAACTCTGGAAGTTGAGTGCACACATTGACAACCGTTCTGTTAGATAGCTGCGTTTTGGATTTAGAAGCAGATATTTCCCTGTGCTTACTGCAGTTTCTTCCATATGCCGGTAATGGGCTGAAAACGCCTGTTTTGGGACTCTGCAGAGAAAGTGTTTGCAGACTGCTGAATCCACACACGGGTTTAACTCTGGAAGTTGAGTGCACACATTGACAACCGTTCTGTTAGATAGCTGCGTTTTGGATTTAGAAGCAGATATTTCCCAGTGCTTACTGCTGTTTCTTCCATATGCCGGTAAAGGGCTGAAAACGCCTGTTTTGGGACTCTGCAGAGAAAGTGTTTGCAGACTGCTGAATCCACACACGGGTTTAACTCTGGAAGTTGAGTGCACGCATTGACAACCGTTCTGTTAGATAGCTGCGTTTTGGATTTAGAAGCAGATATTTCCCTGTGCTTACTGCAGTTTCTTCCATATGCCAGAAATGGGCTGAAAACGCCTGTTTTGGGACTCTGCAGAGAAAGTGTTTGCAGACTGCTGAATCCACACACGGGTTTAACTCTGGAAGTTGAGTGCACACATTGACAACCGTTCTGTTAAATAGCTGCGTTTTGGATTTAGAAGCAGATATTTCCCAGTGCTTACTGCTGTTTCTTCCATATGCCGGTAATGGGCTGAAAATGCCTGTTTTGGGACTCTGCACAGAAAGTGTTTGCAGACTGCTGAATCCACACACGGGTTTAACTCTGGAAGTTGAGTGCACACATTGACAACCGTTCTGTTAGATAGCTGCGTTTTGGATTTAGAAGCAGATATTTCCCTGTGCTTACTGCTGTTTCTTCCATATGCCGGTAATGGGCTGAAAACGCCTGTTTTGGGACTCTGCAGAGAATGTGTTTGCAGACTGCTGAATCCACACACGGGTTTAACTCTGGAAGTTGAGTGCACACATTGACAACCGTTCTGTTAGATAGCTGCGTTTTGGATTTAGAAGCAGATATTTCCCTGTGCTTACTGCTGTTTCTTCCATATGCCGGTAATGGGCTGAAAACGCCTGTTTTGGGACTCTGCAGAGAAAGTGTTTGCAGACTGCTGAATCCACACACGGGTTTAACTCTGGAAGTTGAGTGCACACATTGACAACCGTTCTGTTAGATAGCTGCGTTTTGGATTTAGAAGCAGATATTTCCCTGTGCTTACTGCTGTTTCTTCCATATGCCGGTAATGGGCTGAAAATGCCTGTTTTGGGACTCTGCAGAGAAAGTGTTTGCAGACTGCTGAATCCACACACGGGTTTAACTCTGGAAGTTGAGTGCACACATTGACAACCGTTCTGTTAGATAGCTGCGTTTTGGATTTAGAAGCAGATATTTCCCTGTGCTTACTGCAGTTTCTTCCATATGCCGGTAATGGGCTGAAAACGCCTGTTTTGGGACTCTGCAGAGAAAGTGTTTGCAGACTGCTGAATCCACACACTGGTTTAACTCTGGAAGTTGAGTGCACACATTGACAACCGTTCTGTTAGATAGCTGCGTTTTGGATTTAGAAGCAGATATTTCCCTGTGCTTACTGCTGTTTCTTCCATATGCCGGTAATGGGCTGAAAACGCTGTTTTGGGACTCTGCAGAGAAAGTGTTTGCAGACTGCTGAATCCACACACGGGTTTAACTCTGGAAGTTGAGTGCACACATTGACAACCGTTCTGTTAGATAGCTGCGTTTTGGATTTAGAAGCAGATATTTCCCTGTGCTTACTGCTGTTTCTTCCATATGCCGGTAATGGGCTGAAAACGCCTGTTTTGGGACTCTGCAGAGAAAGTGTTTGCAGACTGCTGAATCCACACACGGGTTTAACTCTGGAAGTTGAGTGCACACATTGACAACCATTCTGTTAGATAGCTGCGTTTTGGATTTAGAAGCAGATATTTCCCTGTGCTTACTGCTGTTTCTTCCATATGCCGGTAATGGGCTGAAAACGCCTGTTTTGGGACTCTGCAGAGAAAGTGTTTGCAGACTGCTGAATCCACACACGGGTTTAACTCTGGAAGTTGAGTGCACACATTGACAACCGTTCTGTTAGATAGCTGCGTTTTGGATTTAGAAGCAGATATTTCCCTGTGCTTACTGCTGTTTCTTCCATATGCCGGTAATGGGCTGAAAACGCCTGTTTTGGGACTCTGCAGAGAAAGTGTTTGCAGACTGCTGAATCCACACACGGGTTTTACTCTGGAAGTTGAGTGCACACATTGACAACCGTTCTGTTAGATAGCTGCGTTTTGGATTTAGAAGCAGATATTTCCCTGTGCTTACTGCTGTTTCTTCCATATGCCGGTAATGGGCTGAAAACGCCTGTTTTGGGACTCTGCAGAGAAAGTGTTTGCAGACTGCTGAATCCACACACTGGTTTAACTCTGGAAGTTGAGTGCACACATTGACAACCGTTCTGTTAGATAGCTGCGTTTTGGATTTAGAAGCAGATATTTCCCTGTGCTTACTGCTGTTTCTTCCATATGCCGGTAATGGGCTGAAAACGCCTGTTTTGGGACTCTGCAGAGAAAGTGTTTGCAGACTGCTGAATCCACACACGGGTTTAACTCTGGAAGTTGAGTGCACACATTGACAACCGTTCTGTTAGATAGCTGCGTTTTGGATTTAGAAGCAGATATTTCCCTGTGCTTACTGCAGTTTCTTCCATATGCCGGTAATGGGCTGAAAACGCCTGTTTTGGGACTCTGCAGAGAAAGTGTTTGCAGACTGCTGAATCCACACACGGGTTTAACTCTGGAAGTTGAGTGCACACATTGACAACCGTTCTGTTAGATAGCTGCGTTTTGGATTTAGAAGCAGATATTTCCCTGTGCTTACTGCTGTTTCTTCCATATGCCGGTAATGGGCTGAAAACGCCTGTTTTGGGACTCTGCAGAGAAAGTGTTTGCAGACTGCTGAATCCACACACGGGTTTAACTCTGGAAGTTGAGTGCACACATTGACAACCGTTCTGTTAGATAGCTGCGTTTTGGATTTAGAAGCAGAAATTTCCCTGTGCTTACTGCTGTTTCTTCCATATGCCGGTAATGGGCTGAAAACGCCTGTTTTGGGACTCTGCAGAGAAAGTGTTTGCAGACTGCTGAATCCACACACGGGTTTAACTCTGGAAGTTGAGTGCACACATTGACAACCGTTCTGTTAGATAGCTGCGTTTTGGATTTAGAAGCAGATATTTCCCTGTGCTTACTGCAGTTTCTTCCATATGCCCTTAATGGGCTGAAAACGCCTGTTTTGGGACTCTGCAGAGAAAGTGTTTGCAGACTGCTGAATCCACACACGGGTTTAACTCTGGAAGTTGAGTGCACACATTGACAACCGTTCTGTTAGATAGCTGCGTTTTGGATTTAGAAGCAGATATTTCCCAGTGCTTACTGCTGTTTCTTCCATATGCCGGTAAAGGGCTGAAAACGCCTGTTTTGGGACTCTGCAGAGAAAGTGTTTGCAGACTGCTGAATCCACACACGGGTTTAACTCTGGAAGTTGAGTGCACACATTGACAACCGTTCTGTTAGATAGCTGCGTTTTGGATTTAGAAGCAGATATTTCCCAGTGCTTACTGCTGTTTCTTCCATATGCCGGTAATGGGCTGAAAACGCCTGTTTTGGGACTCTGCAGAGAAAGTGTTTGCAGACTGCTGAATCCACACACGGGTTTAACTCTGGAAGTTGAGTGCACACATTGACAACCGTTCTGTTAGATAGCTGCGTTTTGGATTTAGAAGCAGATATTTCCCTGTGCTTACTGCTGTTTCTTCCATATGCCGGTAATGGGCTGAAAACGCCTGTTTTGGGACTCTGCAGAGAAAGTGTTTGCAGACTGCTGAATCCACACACGGGTTTAACTCTGGAAGTTGAGTGCACACATTGACAACCGTTCTGTTAGATAGCTGCGTTTTGGATTTAGAAGCAGATATTTCCCAGTGCTTACTGCTGTTTCTTCCATATGCCGGTAATGGGCTGAAAATGCCTGTTTTGGGACTCTGCACAGAAAGTGTTTGCAGACTGCTGAATCCACACACGGGTTTAACTCTGGAAGTTGAGTGCACACATTGACAACCGTTCTGTTAGATAGCTGCGTTTTGGATTTAGAAGCAGATATTTCCCTGTGCTTACTGCTGTTTCTTCCATATGCCGGTAATGGGCTGAAAACGCCTGTTTTGGGACTCTGCAGAGAATGTGTTTGCAGACTGCTGAATCCACACACGGGTTTAACTCTGGAAGTTGAGTGCACACATTGACAACCGTTCTGTTAGATAGCTGCGTTTTGGATTTAGAAGCAGATATTTCCCTGTGCTTACTGCTGTTTCTTCCATATGCCGGTAATGGGCTGAAAACGCCTGTTTTGGGACTCTGCAGAGAAAGTGTTTGCAGACTGCTGAATCCACACACGGGTTTAACTCTGGAAGTTGAGTGCACACATTGACAACCGTTCTGTTAGATAGCTGCGTTTTGGATTTAGAAGCAGATATTTCCCTGTGCTTACTGCTGTTTCTTCCATATGCCGGTAATGGGCTGAAAATGCCTGTTTTGGGACTCTGCAGAGAAAGTGTTTGCAGACTGCTGAATCCACACACGGGTTTAACTCTGGAAGTTGAGTGCACACATTGACAACCGTTCGGTTAGATAGCTGCGTTTTGGATTTAGAAGCAGATATTTCCCTGTGCTTACTGCAGTTTCTTCCATATGCCGGTAATGGGCTGAAAACGCCTGTTTTGGGACTCTGCAGAGAAAGTGTTTGCAGACTGCTGAATCCACACACTGGTTTAACTCTGGAAGTTGAGTGCACACATTGACAACCGTTCTGTTAGATAGCTGCGTTTTGGATTTAGAAGCAGATATTTCCCTGTGCTTACTGCTGTTTCTTCCATATGCCGGTAATGGGCTGAAAACGCTGTTTTGGGACTCTGCAGAGAAAGTGTTTGCAGACTGCTGAATCCACACACGGGTTTAACTCTGGAAGTTGAGTGCACACATTGACAACCGTTCTGTTAGATAGCTGCGTTTTGGATTTAGAAGCAGATATTTCCCTGTGCTTACTGCTGTTTCTTCCATATGCCGGTAATGGGCTGAAAACGCCTGTTTTGGGACTCTGCAGAGAAAGTGTTTGCAGACTGCTGAATCCACACACGGGTTTAACTCTGGAAGTTGAGTGCACACATTGACAACCATTCTGTTAGATAGCTGCGTTTTGGATTTAGAAGCAGATATTTCCCTGTGCTTACTGCTGTTTCTTCCATATGCCGGTAATGGGCTGAAAACGCCTGTTTTGGGACTCTGCAGAGAAAGTGTTTGCAGACTGCTGAATCCACACACGGGTTTAACTCTGGAAGTTGAGTGCACACATTGACAACCGTTCTGTTAGATAGCTGCGTTTTGGATTTAGAAGCAGATATTTCCCTGTGCTTACTGCTGTTTCTTCCATATGCCGGTAATGGGCTGAAAACGCCTGTTTTGGGACTCTGCAGAGAAAGTGTTTGCAGACTGCTGAATCCACACACGGGTTTTACTCTGGAAGTTGAGTGCACACATTGACAACCGTTCTGTTAGATAGCTGCGTTTTGGATTTAGAAGCAGATATTTCCCTGTGCTTACTGCTGTTTCTTCCATATGCCGGTAATGGGCTGAAAACGCCTGTTTTGGGACTCTGCAGAGAAAGTGTTTGCAGACTGCTGAATCCACACACGGGTTTAACTCTGGAAGTTGAGTGCACACATTGACAACCGTTCTGTTAGATAGCTGCGTTTTGGATTTAGAAGCAGATATTTCCCTGTGCTTACTGCTGTTTCTTCCATATGCCGGTAATGGGCTGAAAACGCCTGTTTTGGGTCTCTGCAGAGAAAGTGTTTGCAGACTGCTGAATCCACACACGGGTTTAACTCTGGAAGTTGAGTGCACACATTGACAACCGTTCTGTTAGATAGCTGCGTTTTGGATTTAGAAGCAGATATTTCCCTGTGCTTACTGCAGTTTCTTCCATATGCCGGTAATGGGCTGAAAACGCCTGTTTTGGGACTCTGCAGAGAAAGTGTTTGCAGACTGCTGAATCCACACACGGGTTTAACTCTGGAAGTTGAGTGCACACATTGACAACCGTTCTGTTAGATAGCTGCGTTTTGGATTTAGAAGCAGATATTTCCCAGTGCTTACTGCTGTTTCTTCCATATGCCGGTAAAGGGCTGAAAACGCCTGTTTTGGGACTCTGCAGAGAAAGTGTTTGCAGACTGCTGAATCCACACACGGGTTTAACTCTGGAAGTTGAGTGCACGCATTGACAACCGTTCTGTTAGATAGCTGCGTTTTGGATTTAGAAGCAGATATTTCCCTGTGCTTACTGCAGTTTCTTCCATATGCCAGAAATGGGCTGAAAACGCCTGTTTTGGGACTCTGCAGAGAAAGTGTTTGCAGACTGCTGAATCCACACACGGGTTTAACTCTGGAAGTTGAGTGCACACATTGACAACCGTTCTGTTAGATAGCTGCGTTTTGGATTTAGAAGCAGATATTTCCCTGTGCTTACTGCAGTTTCTTCCATATGCCGGTAATGGGCTGAAAACGCCTGTTTTGGGACTCTGCACAGAAAGTGTTTGCAGACTGCTGAATCCACACACGGGTTTAACTCTGGAAGTTGTGTGCACACATTGACAACCGTTCTGTTAGATAGCTGCGTTTTGGATTTAGAAGCAGATATTTCCCTGTGCTTACTGCTGTTTCTTCCATATGCCGGTAATGGGCTGAAAACGCCTGTTTTGGGACTCTGCAGAGAAAGTGTTTGCAGACTGCTGAATCCACACACTGGTTTAACTCTGGAAGTTGAGTGCACACATTGACAACCGTTCTGTTAGATAGCTGCGTTTTGGATTTAGAAGCAGAAATTTCCCTGTGCTTACTGCTGTTTCTTCCATATGCCGGTAATGGGCTGAAAACGCCTGTTTTGGGACTCTGCAGAGAAAGTGTTTGCAGACTGCTGAATCCACACACGGGTTTAACTCTGGAAGTTGAGTGCACACATTGACAACCGTTCTGTTAGATAGCTGCGTTTTGGATTTAGAAGCAGATATTTCCCTGTGCTTACTGCAGTTTCTTCCATATGCCCTTAATGGGCTGAAAACGCCTGTTTTGGGACTCTGCAGAGAAAGTGTTTGCAGACTGCTGAATCCACACACGGGTTTAACTCTGGAAGTTGAGTGCACACATTGACAACCGTTCTGTTAGATAGCTGCGTTTTGGATTTAGAAGCAGATATTTCCCAGTGCTTACTGCTGTTTCTTCCATATGCCGGTAAAGGGCTGAAAACGCCTGTTTTGGGACTCTGCAGAGAAAGTGTTTGCAGACTGCTGAATCCACACACGGGTTTAACTCTGGAAGTTGAGTGCACACATTGACAACCGTTCTGTTAGATAGCTGCGTTTTGCATTTAGAAGCAGATATTTCCCTGTGCTTACTGCTGTTTCTTCCATATGCCGGTAATGGGCTGAAAACGCCTGTTTTGGGACTCTGCAGAGAAAGTGTTTGCAGACTGCTGAATCCACACACGGGTTTAACTCTGGAAGTTGAGTGCACACATTGACAACCGTTCTGTTAGATAGCTGCGTTTTGGATTTAGAAGCAGATATTTCCCTGTGCTTACTGCTGTTTCTTCCATATGCCGGTAATGGGCTGAAAACGCCTGTTTTGGGACTCTGCAGAGAAAGTGTTTGCAGACTGCTGAATCCACACACGGGTTTAACTCTGGAAGTTGAGTGCACACATTGACAACCGTTCTGTTAGATAGCTGCGTTTTGGATTTAGAAGCAGATATTTCCCAGTGCTTACTGCTGTTTCTTCCATATGCCGGTAAAGGGCTGAAAACGCCTGTTTTGGGACTCTGCAGAGAAAGTGTTTGCAGACTGCTGAATCCACACACGGGTTTAACTCTGGAAGTTGAGTGCACGCATTGACAACCGTTCTGTTAGATAGCTGCGTTTTGGATTTAGAAGCAGATATTTCCCTGTGCTTACTGCAGTTTCTTCCATATGCCAGAAATGGGCTGAAAACGCCTGTTTTGGGACTCTGCAGAGAAAGTGTTTGCAGACTGCTGAATCCACACACGGGTTTAACTCTGGAAGTTGAGTGCACACATTGACAACCGTTCTGTTAGATAGCTGCGTTTTGGATTTAGAAGCAGATATTTCCCTGTGCTTACTGCAGTTTCTTCCATATGCCGGTAATGGGCTGAAAACGCCTGTTTTGGGACTCTGCACAGAAAGTGTTTGCAGACTGCTGAATCCACACACGGGTTTAACTCTGGAAGTTGTGTGCACACATTGACAACCGTTCTGTTAGATAGCTGCGTTTTGGATTTAGAAGCAGATATTTCCCTGTGCTTACTGCTGTTTCTTCCATATGCCGGTAATGGGCTGAAAACGCCTGTTTTGGGACTCTGCAGAGAAAGTGTTTGCAGACTGCTGAATCCACACACTGGTTTAACTCTGGAAGTTGAGTGCACACATTGACAACCGTTCTGTTAGATAGCTGCGTTTTGGATTTAGAAGCAGAAATTTCCCTGTGCTTACTGCTGTTTCTTCCATATGCCGGTAATGGGCTGAAAACGCCTGTTTTGGGACTCTGCAGAGAAAGTGTTTGCAGACTGCTGAATCCACACACGGGTTTAACTCTGGAAGTTGAGTGCACACATTGACAACCGTTCTGTTAGATAGCTGCGTTTTGGATTTAGAAGCAGATATTTCCCTGTGCTTACTGCAGTTTCTTCCATATGCCCTTAATGGGCTGAAAACGCCTGTTTTGGGACTCTGCAGAGAAAGTGTTTGCAGACTGCTGAATCCACACACGGGTTTAACTCTGGAAGTTGAGTGCACACATTGACAACCGTTCTGTTAGATAGCTGCGTTTTGGATTTAGAAGCAGATATTTCCCAGTGCTTACTGCTGTTTCTTCCATATGCCGGTAAAGGGCTGAAAACGCCTGTTTTGGGACTCTGCAGAGAAAGTGTTTGCAGACTGCTGAATCCACACACGGGTTTAACTCTGGAAGTTGAGTGCACACATTGACAACCGTTCTGTTAGATAGCTGCGTTTTGGATTTAGAAGCAGATATTTCCCTGTGCTTACTGCTGTTTCTTCCATATGCCGGTAATGGGCTGAAAACGCCTGTTTTGGGACTCTGCAGAGAAAGTGTTTGCAGACTGCTGAATCCACACACGGGTTTAACTCTGGAAGTTGAGTGCACACATTGACAACCGTTCTGTTAGATAGCTGCGTTTTGGATTTAGAAGCAGATATTTCCCTGTGCTTACTGCTGTTTCTTCCATATGCCGGTAATGGGCTGAAAACGCCTGTTTTGGGACTCTGCAGAGAATGTGTTTGCAGACTGCTGAATCCACACACGGGTTTAACTCTGGAAGTTGAGTGCACACATTGACAACCGTTCTGTTAAATAGCTGCGTTTTGGATTTAGAAGCAGATATTTCCCAGTGCTTACTGCTGTTTCTTCCATATGCCGGTAATGGGCTGAAAATGCCTGTTTTGGGACTCTGCACAGAAAGTGTTTGCAGACTGCTGAATCCACACACGGGTTTAACTCTGGAAGTTGAGTGCACACATTGACAACCGTTCTGTTAGATAGCTGCGTTTTGGATTTAGAAGCAGATATTTCCCTGTGCTTACTGCTGTTTCTTCCATATGCCGGTAATGGGCTGAAAACGCCTGTTTTGGGACTCTGCAGAGAATGTGTTTGCAGACTGCTGAATCCACACACGGGTTTAACTCTGGAAGTTGAGTGCACACATTGACAACCGTTCTGTTAGATAGCTGCGTTTTGGATTTAGAAGCAGATATTTCCCTGTGCTTACTGCTGTTTCTTCCATATGCCGGTAATGGGCTGAAAACGCCTGTTTTGGGACTCTGCAGAGAAAGTGTTTGCAGACTGCTGAATCCACACACGGGTTTAACTCTGGAAGTTGAGTGCACACATTGACAACCGTTCTGTTAGATAGCTGCGTTTTGGATTTAGAAGCAGATATTTCCCTGTGCTTACTGCTGTTTCTTCCATATGCCGGTAATGGGCTGAAAACGCCTGTTTTGGGACTCTGCAGAGAATGTGTTTGCAGACTGCTGAATCCACACACGGGTTTAACTCTGGAAGTTGAGTGCACACATTGACAACCGTTCTGTTAAATAGCTGCGTTTTGGATTTAGAAGCAGATATTTCCCAGTGCTTACTGCTGTTTCTTCCATATGCCGGTAATGGGCTGAAAATGCCTGTTTTGGGACTCTGCACAGAAAGTGTTTGCAGACTGCTGAATCCACACACGGGTTTAACTCTGGAAGTTGAGTGCACACATTGACAACCGTTCTGTTAGATAGCTGCGTTTTGGATTTAGAAGCAGATATTTCCCTGTGCTTACTGCTGTTTCTTCCATATGCCGGTAATGGGCTGAAAACGCCTGTTTTGGGACTCTGCAGAGAATGTGTTTGCAGACTGCTGAATCCACACACGGGTTTAACTCTGGAAGTTGAGTGCACACATTGACAACCGTTCTGTTAGATAGCTGCGTTTTGGATTTAGAAGCAGATATTTCCCTGTGCTTACTGCTGTTTCTTCCATATGCCGGTAATGGGCTGAAAACGCCTGTTTTGGGACTCTGCAGAGAAAGTGTTTGCAGACTGCTGAATCCACACACGGGTTTAACTCTGGAAGTTGAGTGCACACATTGACAACCGTTCTGTTAGATAGCTGCGTTTTGGATTTAGAAGCAGATATTTCCCTGTGCTTACTGCTGTTTCTTCCATATGCCGGTAATGGGCTGAAAATGCCTGTTTTGGGACTCTGCAGAGAAAGTGTTTGCAGACTGCTGAATCCACACACGGGTTTAACTCTGGAAGTTGAGTGCACACATTGACAACCGTTCTGTTAGATAGCTGCGTTTTGGATTTAGAAGCAGATATTTCCCTGTGCTTACTGCAGTTTCTTCCATATGCCGGTAATGGGCTGAAAACGCCTGTTTTGGGACTCTGCAGAGAAAGTGTTTGCAGACTGCTGAATCCACACACTGGTTTAACTCTGGAAGTTGAGTGCACACATTGACAACCGTTCTGTTAGATAGCTGCGTTTTGGATTTAGAAGCAGATATTTCCCTGTGCTTACTGCTGTTTCTTCCATATGCCGGTAATGGGCTGAAAACGCTGTTTTGGGACTCTGCAGAGAAAGTGTTTGCAGACTGCTGAATCCACACACTGGTTTAACTCTGGAAGTTGAGTGCACACATTGACAACCGTTCTGTTAGATAGCTGCGTTTTGGATTTAGAAGCAGATATTTCCCTGTGCTTACTGCTGTTTCTTCCATATGCCGGTAATGGGCTGAAAACGCCTGTTTTGGGACTCTGCAGAGAAAGTGTTTGCAGACTGCTGAATCCACACACGGGTTTAACTCTGGAAGTTGAGTGCACACATTGACAACCATTCTGTTAGATAGCTGCGTTTTGGATTTAGAAGCAGATATTTCCCTGTGCTTACTGCTGTTTCTTCCATATGCCGGTAATGGGCTGAAAACGCCTGTTTTGGGACTCTGCAGAGAAAGTGTTTGCAGACTGCTGAATCCACACACGGGTTTAACTCTGGAAGTTGAGTGCACACATTGACAACCGTTCTGTTAGATAGCTGCGTTTTGGATTTAGAAGCAGATATTTCCCTGTGCTTACTGCTGTTTCTTCCATATGCCGGTAATGGGCTGAAAACGCCTGTTTTGGGACTCTGCAGAGAAAGTGTTTGCAGACTGCTGAATCCACACACGGGTTTTACTCTGGAAGTTGAGTGCACACATTGACAACCGTTCTGTTAGATAGCTGCGTTTTGGATTTAGAAGCAGATATTTCCCTGTGCTTACTGCTGTTTCTTCCATATGCCGGTAATGGGCTGAAAACGCCTGTTTTGGGACTCTGCAGAGAAAGTGTTTGCAGACTGCTGAATCCACACACTGGTTTAACTCTGGAAGTTGAGTGCACACATTGACAACCGTTCTGTTAGATAGCTGCGTTTTGGATTTAGAAGCAGATATTTCCCTGTGCTTACTGCTGTTTCTTCCATATGCCGGTAATGGGCTGAAAACGCCTGTTTTGGGACTCTGCAGAGAAAGTATTTGCAGACTGCTGAATCCACACACGGGTTTAACTCTGGAAGTTGAGTGCACACATTGACAACCGTTCTGTTAGATAGCTGCGTTTTGGATTTAGAAGCAGATATTTCCCTGTGCTTACTGCAGTTTCTTCCATATGCCGGTAATGGGCTGAAAACGCCTGTTTTGGGACTCTGCAGAGAAAGTGTTTGCAGACTGCTGAATCCACACACGGGTTTAACTCTGGAAGTTGAGTGCACACATTGACAACCGTTCTGTTAGATAGCTGCGTTTTGGATTTAGAAGCAGATATTTCCCTGTGCTTACTGCAGTTTCTTCCATATGCCGGTAATGGGCTGAAAACGCCTGTTTTGGGACTCTGCACAGAAAGTGTTTGCAGACTGCTGAATCCACACACGGGTTTAACTCTGGAAGTTGTGTGCACACATTGACAACCGTTCTGTTAGATAGCTGCGTTTTGGATTTAGAAGCAGATATTTCCCTGTGCTTACTGCTGTTTCTTCCATATGCCGGTAATGGGCTGAAAACGCCTGTTTTGGGACTCTGCAGAGAAAGTGTTTGCAGACTGCTGAATCCACACACTGGTTTAACTCTGGAAGTTGAGTGCACACATTGACAACCGTTCTGTTAGATAGCTGCGTTTTGGATTTAGAAGCAGAAATTTCCCTGTGCTTACTGCTGTTTCTTCCATATGCCGGTAATGGGCTGAAAACGCCTGTTTTGGGACTCTGCAGAGAAAGTGTTTGCAGACTGCTGAATCCACACACGGGTTTAACTCTGGAAGTTGAGTGCACACATTGACAACCGTTCTGTTAGATAGCTGCGTTTTGGATTTAGAAGCAGATATTTCCCTGTGCTTACTGCAGTTTCTTCCATATGCCCTTAATGGGCTGAAAACGCCTGTTTTGGGACTCTGCAGAGAAAGTGTTTGCAGACTGCTGAATCCACACACGGGTTTAACTCTGGAAGTTGAGTGCACACATTGACAACCGTTCTGTTAGATAGCTGCGTTTTGGATTTAGAAGCAGATATTTCCCAGTGCTTACTGCTGTTTCTTCCATATGCCGGTAAAGGGCTGAAAACGCCTGTTTTGGGACTCTGCAGAGAAAGTGTTTGCAGACTGCTGAATCCACACACGGGTTTAACTCTGGAAGTTGAGTGCACACATTGACAACCGTTCTGTTAGATAGCTGCGTTTTGGATTTAGAAGCAGATATTTCCCTGTGCTTACTGCTGTTTCTTCCATATGCCGGTAATGGGCTGAAAACGCCTGTTTTGGGACTCTGCAGAGAAAGTGTTTGCAGACTGCTGAATCCACACACGGGTTTAACTCTGGAAGTTGAGTGCACACATTGACAACCGTTCTGTTAGATAGCTGCGTTTTGGATTTAGAAGCAGATATTTCCCTGTGCTTACTGCTGTTTCTTCCATATGCCGGTAATGGGCTGAAAACGCCTGTTTTGGGACTCTGCAGAGAAAGTGTTTGCAGACTGCTGAATCCACACACGGGTTTAACTCTGGAAGTTGAGTGCACACATTGACAACCGTTCTGTTAAATAGCTGCGTTTTGGATTTAGAAGCAGATATTTCCCAGTGCTTACTGCTGTTTCTTCCATATGCCGGTAATGGGCTGAAAATGCCTGTTTTGGGACTCTGCACAGAAAGTGTTTGCAGACTGCTGAATCCACACACGGGTTTAACTCTGGAAGTTGAGTGCACACATTGACAACCGTTCTGTTAGATAGCTGCGTTTTGGATTTAGAAGCAGATATTTCCCTGTGCTTACTGCTGTTTCTTCCATATGCCGGTAATGGGCTGAAAACGCCTGTTTTGGGACTCTGCAGAGAATGTGTTTGCAGACTGCTGAATCCACACACGGGTTTAACTCTGGAAGTTGAGTGCACACATTGACAACCGTTCTGTTAGATAGCTGCGTTTTGGATTTAGAAGCAGATATTTCCCTGTGCTTACTGCTGTTTCTTCCATATGCCGGTAATGGGCTGAAAACGCCTGTTTTGGGACTCTGCAGAGAAAGTGTTTGCAGACTGCTGAATCCACACACGGGTTTAACTCTGGAAGTTGAGTGCACACATTGACAACCGTTCTGTTAGATAGCTGCGTTTTGGATTTAGAAGCAGATATTTCCCTGTGCTTACTGCTGTTTCTTCCATATGCCGGTTATGGGCTGAAAATGCCTGTTTTGGGACTCTGCAGAGAAAGTGTTTGCAGACTGCTGAATCCACACACGGGTTTAACTCTGGAAGTTGAGTGCACACATTGACAACCGTTCTGTTAGATAGCTGCGTTTTGGATTTAGAAGCAGATATTTCCCTGTGCTTACTGCAGTTTCTTCCATATGCCGGTAATGGGCTGAAAACGCCTGTTTTGGGACTCTGCAGAGAAAGTGTTTGCAGACTGCTGAATCCACACACTGGTTTAACTCTGGAAGTTGAGTGCACACATTGACAACCGTTCTGTTAGATAGCTGCGTTTTGGATTTAGAAGCAGATATTTCCCTGTGCTTACTGCTGTTTCTTCCATATGCCGGTAATGGGCTGAAAACGCTGTTTTGGGACTCTGCAGAGAAAGTGTTTGCAGACTGCTGAATCCACACACGGGTTTAACTCTGGAAGTTGAGTGCACACATTGACAACCGTTCTGTTAGATAGCTGCGTTTTGGATTTAGAAGCAGATATTTCCCTGTGCTTACTGCTGTTTCTTCCATATGCCGGTAATGGGCTGAAAACGCCTGTTTTGGGACTCTGCAGAGAAAGTGTTTGCAGACTGCTGAATCCACACACGGGTTTAACTCTGGAAGTTGAGTGCACACATTGACAACCATTCTGTTAGATAGCTGCGTTTTGGATTTAGAAGCAGATATTTCCCTGTGCTTACTGCTGTTTCTTCCATATGCCGGTAATGGGCTGAAAACGCCTGTTTTGGGACTCTGCAGAGAAAGTGTTTGCAGACTGCTGAATCCACACACGGGTTTAACTCTGGAAGTTGAGTGCACACATTGACAACCGTTCTGTTAGATAGCTGCGTTTTGGATTTAGAAGCAGATATTTCCCTGTGCTTACTGCTGTTTCTTCCATATGCCGGTAATGGGCTGAAAACGCCTGTTTTGGGACTCTGCAGAGAAAGTGTTTGCAGACTGCTGAATCCACACACGGGTTTTACTCTGGAAGTTGAGTGCACACATTGACAACCGTTCTGTTAGATAGCTGCGTTTTGGATTTAGAAGCAGATATTTCCCTGTGCTTACTGCTGTTTCTTCCATATGCCGGTAATGGGCTGAAAACGCCTGTTTTGGGACTCTGCAGAGAAAGTGTTTGCAGACTGCTGAATCCACACACTGGTTTAACTCTGGAAGTTGAGTGCACACATTGACAACCGTTCTGTTAGATAGCTGCGTTTTGGATTTAGAAGCAGATATTTCCCTGTGCTTACTGCTGTTTCTTCCATATGCCGGTAATGGGCTGAAAACGCCTGTTTTGGGACTCTGCAGAGAAAGTGTTTGCAGACTGCTGAATCCACACACGGGTTTAACTCTGGAAGTTGAGTGCACACATTGACAACCGTTCTGTTAGATAGCTGCGTTTTGGATTTAGAAGCAGATATTTCCCTGTGCTTACTGCAGTTTCTTCCATATGCCGGTAATGGGCTGAAAACGCCTGTTTTGGGACTCTGCAGAGAAAGTGTTTGCAGACTGCTGAATCCACACACGGGTTTAACTCTGGAAGTTGAGTGCACACATTGACAACCGTTCTGTTAGATAGCTGCGTTTTGGATTTAGAAGCAGATATTTCCCTGTGCTTACTGCAGTTTCTTCCATATGCCGGTAATGGGCTGAAAACGCCTGTTTTGGGACTCTGCACAGAAAGTGTTTGCAGACTGCTGAATCCACACACGGGTTTAACTCTGGAAGTTGTGTGCACACATTGACAACCGTTCTGTTAGATAGCTGCGTTTTGGATTTAGAAGCAGATATTTCCCTGTGCTTACTGCTGTTTCTTCCATATGCCGGTAATGGGCTGAAAACGCCTGTTTTGGGACTCTGCAGAGAAAGTGTTTGCAGACTGCTGAATCCACACACTGGTTTAACTCTGGAAGTTGAGTGCACACATTGACAACCGTTCTGTTAGATAGCTGCGTTTTGGATTTAGAAGCAGAAATTTCCCTGTGCTTACTGCTGTTTCTTCCATATGCCGGTAATGGGCTGAAAACGCCTGTTTTGGGACTCTGCAGAGAAAGTGTTTGCAGACTGCTGAATCCACACACGGGTTTAACTCTGGAAGTTGAGTGCACACATTGACAACCGTTCTGTTAGATAGCTGCGTTTTGGATTTAGAAGCAGATATTTCCCTGTGCTTACTGCAGTTTCTTCCATATGCCCTTAATGGGCTGAAAACGCCTGTTTTGGGACTCTGCAGAGAAAGTGTTTGCAGACTGCTGAATCCACACACGGGTTTAACTCTGGAAGTTGAGTGCACACATTGACAACCGTTCTGTTAGATAGCTGCGTTTTGGATTTAGAAGCAGATATTTCCCAGTGCTTACTGCTGTTTCTTCCATATGCCGGTAAAGGGCTGAAAACGCCTGTTTTGGGACTCTGCAGAGAAAGTGTTTGCAGACTGCTGAATCCACACACGGGTTTAACTCTGGAAGTTGAGTGCACACATTGACAACCGTTCTGTTAGATAGCTGCGTTTTGGATTTAGAAGCAGATATTTCCCTGTGCTTACTGCTGTTTCTTCCATATGCCGGTAATGGGCTGAAAACGCCTGTTTTGGGACTCTGCAGAGAAAGTGTTTGCAGACTGCTGAATCCACACACGGGTTTAACTCTGGAAGTTGAGTGCACACATTGACAACCGTTCTGTTAGATAGCTGCGTTTTGGATTTAGAAGCAGATATTTCCCTGTGCTTACTGCTGTTTCTTCCATATGCCGGTAATGGGCTGAAAACGCCTGTTTTGGGACTCTGCAGAGAAAGTGTTTGCAGACTGCTGAATCCACACACGGGTTTAACTCTGGAAGTTGAGTGCACACATTGACAACCGTTCTGTTAAATAGCTGCGTTTTGGATTTAGAAGCAGATATTTCCCAGTGCTTACTGCTGTTTCTTCCATATGCCGGTAATGGGCTGAAAATGCCTGTTTTGGGACTCTGCACAGAAAGTGTTTGCAGACTGCTGAATCCACACACGGGTTTAACTCTGGAAGTTGAGTGCACACATTGACAACCGTTCTGTTAGATAGCTGCGTTTTGGATTTAGAAGCAGATATTTCCCTGTGCTTACTGCTGTTTCTTCCATATGCCGGTAATGGGCTGAAAACGCCTGTTTTGGGACTCTGCAGAGAATGTGTTTGCAGACTGCTGAATCCACACACGGGTTTAACTCTGGAAGTTGAGTGCACACATTGACAACCGTTCTGTTAGATAGCTGCGTTTTGGATTTAGAAGCAGATATTTCCCTGTGCTTACTGCTGTTTCTTCCATATGCCGGTAATGGGCTGAAAACGCCTGTTTTGGGACTCTGCAGAGAAAGTGTTTGCAGACTGCTGAATCCACACACGGGTTTAACTCTGGAAGTTGAGTGCACACATTGACAACCGTTCTGTTAGATAGCTGCGTTTTGGATTTAGAAGCAGATATTTCCCTGTGCTTACTGCTGTTTCTTCCATATGCCGGTAATGGGCTGAAAATGCCTGTTTTGGGACTCTGCAGAGAAAGTGTTTGCAGACTGCTGAATCCACACACGGGTTTAACTCTGGAAGTTGAGTGCACACATTGACAACCGTTCTGTTAGATAGCTGCGTTTTGGATTTAGAAGCAGATATTTCCCTGTGCTTACTGCAGTTTCTTCCATATGCCGGTAATGGGCTGAAAACGCCTGTTTTGGGACTCTGCAGAGAAAGTGTTTGCAGACTGCTGAATCCACACACTGGTTTAACTCTGGAAGTTGAGTGCACACATTGACAACCGTTCTGTTAGATAGCTGCGTTTTGGATTTAGAAGCAGATATTTCCCTGTGCTTACTGCTGTTTCTTCCATATGCCGGTAATGGGCTGAAAACGCTGTTTTGGGACTCTGCAGAGAAAGTGTTTGCAGACTGCTGAATCCACACACGGGTTTAACTCTGGAAGTTGAGTGCACACATTGACAACCGTTCTGTTAGATAGCTGCGTTTTGGATTTAGAAGCAGATATTTCCCTGTGCTTACTGCTGTTTCTTCCATATGCCGGTAATGGGCTGAAAACGCCTGTTTTGGGACTCTGCAGAGAAAGTGTTTGCAGACTGCTGAATCCACACACGGGTTTAACTCTGGAAGTTGAGTGCACACATTGACAACCATTCTGTTAGATAGCTGCGTTTTGGATTTAGAAGCAGATATTTCCCTGTGCTTACTGCTGTTTCTTCCATATGCCGGTAATGGGCTGAAAACGCCTGTTTTGGGACTCTGCAGAGAAAGTGTTTGCAGACTGCTGAATCCACACACGGGTTTAACTCTGGAAGTTGAGTGCACACATTGACAACCGTTCTGTTAGATAGCTGCGTTTTGGATTTAGAAGCAGATATTTCCCTGTGCTTACTGCAGTTTCTTCCATATGCCCTTAATGGGCTGAAAACGCCTGTTTTGGGACTCTGCAGAGAAAGTGTTTGCAGACTGCTGAATCCACACACGGGTTTAACTCTGGAAGTTGAGTGCACACATTGACAACCGTTCTGTTAGATAGCTGCGTTTTGGATTTAGAAGCAGATATTTCCCAGTGCTTACTGCTGTTTCTTCCATATGCCGGTAAAGGGCTGAAAACGCCTGTTTTGGGACTCTGCAGAGAAAGTGTTTGCAGACTGCTGAATCCACACACGGGTTTAACTCTGGAAGTTGAGTGCACACATTGACAACCGTTCTGTTAGATAGCTGCGTTTTGGATTTAGAAGCAGATATTTCCCTGTGCTTACTGCTGTTTCTTCCATATGCCGGTAATGGGCTGAAAACGCCTGTTTTGGGACTCTGCAGAGAAAGTGTTTGCAGACTGCTGAATCCACACACGGGTTTAACTCTGGAAGTTGAGTGCACACATTGACAACCGTTCTGTTAGATAGCTGCGTTTTGGATTTAGAAGCAGATATTTCCCTGTGCTTACTGCTGTTTCTTCCATATGCCGGTAATGGGCTGAAAATGCCTGTTTTGGGACTCTGCAGAGAAAGTGTTTGCAGACTGCTGAATCCACACACGGGTTTAACTCTGGAAGTTGAGTGCACACATTGACAACCGTTCTGTTAGATAGCTGCGTTTTGGATTTAGAAGCAGATATTTCCCTGTGCTTACTGCAGTTTCTTCCATATGCCGGTAATGGGCTGAAAACGCCTGTTTTGGGACTCTGCAGAGAAAGTGTTTGCAGACTGCTGAATCCACACACTGGTTTAACTCTGGAAGTTGAGTGCACACATTGACAACCGTTCTGTTAGATAGCTGCGTTTTGGATTTAGAAGCAGATATTTCCCTGTGCTTACTGCTGTTTCTTCCATATGCCGGTAATGGGCTGAAAACGCTGTTTTGGGACTCTGCAGAGAAAGTGTTTGCAGACTGCTGAATCCACACACGGGTTTAACTCTGGAAGTTGAGTGCACACATTGACAACCGTTCTGTTAGATAGCTGCGTTTTGGATTTAGAAGCAGATATTTCCCTGTGCTTACTGCTGTTTCTTCCATATGCCGGTAATGGGCTGAAAACGCCTGTTTTGGGACTCTGCAGAGAAAGTGTTTGCAGACTGCTGAATCCACACACGGGTTTAACTCTGGAAGTTGAGTGCACACATTGACAACCATTCTGTTAGATAGCTGCGTTTTGGATTTAGAAGCAGATATTTCCCTGTGCTTACTGCTGTTTCTTCCATATGCCGGTAATGGGCTGAAAACGCCTGTTTTGGGACTCTGCAGAGAAAGTGTTTGCAGACTGCTGAATCCACACACGGGTTTAACTCTGGAAGTTGAGTGCACACATTGACAACCGTTCTGTTAGATAGCTGCGTTTTGGATTTAGAAGCAGATATTTCCCTGTGCTTACTGCAGTTTCTTCCATATGCCCTTAATGGGCTGAAAACGCCTGTTTTGGGACTCTGCAGAGAAAGTGTTTGCAGACTGCTGAATCCACACACGGGTTTAACTCTGGAAGTTGAGTGCACACATTGACAACCGTTCTGTTAGATAGCTGCGTTTTGGATTTAGAAGCAGATATTTCCCAGTGCTTACTGCTGTTTCTTCCATATGCCGGTAAAGGGCTGAAAACGCCTGTTTTGGGACTCTGCAGAGAAAGTGTTTGCAGACTGCTGAATCCACACACGGGTTTAACTCTGGAAGTTGAGTGCACACATTGACAACCGTTCTGTTAGATAGCTGCGTTTTGGATTTAGAAGCAGATATTTCCCTGTGCTTACTGCTGTTTCTTCCATATGCCGGTAATGGGCTGAAAACGCCTGTTTTGGGACTCTGCAGAGAAAGTGTTTGCAGACTGCTGAATCCACACACGGGTTTAACTCTGGAAGTTGAGTGCACACATTGACAACCGTTCTGTTAGATAGCTGCGTTTTGGATTTAGAAGCAGATATTTCCCTGTGCTTACTGCTGTTTCTTCCATATGCCGGTAATGGGCTGAAAACGCCTGTTTTGGGACTCTGCAGAGAAAGTGTTTGCAGACTGCTGAATCCACACACGGGTTTAACTCTGGAAGTTGAGTGCACACATTGACAACCGTTCTGTTAAATAGCTGCGTTTTGGATTTAGAAGCAGATATTTCCCAGTGCTTACTGCTGTTTCTTCCATATGCCGGTAATGGGCTGAAAATGCCTGTTTTGGGACTCTGCACAGAAAGTGTTTGCAGACTGCTGAATCCACACACGGGTTTAACTCTGGAAGTTGAGTGCACACATTGACAACCGTTCTGTTAGATAGCTGCGTTTTGGATTTAGAAGCAGATATTTCCCTGTGCTTACTGCTGTTTCTTCCATATGCCGGTAATGGGCTGAAAACGCCTGTTTTGGGACTCTGCAGAGAATGTGTTTGCAGACTGCTGAATCCACACACGGGTTTAACTCTGGAAGTTGAGTGCACACATTGACAACCGTTCTGTTAGATAGCTGCGTTTTGGATTTAGAAGCAGATATTTCCCTGTGCTTACTGCTGTTTCTTCCATATGCCGGTAATGGGCTGAAAACGCCTGTTTTGGGACTCTGCAGAGAAAGTGTTTGCAGACTGCTGAATCCACACACGGGTTTAACTCTGGAAGTTGAGTGCACACATTGACAACCGTTCTGTTAGATAGCTGCGTTTTGGATTTAGAAGCAGATATTTCCCTGTGCTTACTGCTGTTTCTTCCATATGCCGGTAATGGGCTGAAAATGCCTGTTTTGGGACTCTGCAGAGAAAGTGTTTGCAGACTGCTGAATCCACACACGGGTTTAACTCTGGAAGTTGAGTGCACACATTGACAACCGTTCTGTCAGATAGCTGCGTTTTGGATTTAGAAGCAGATATTTCCCTGTGCTTACTGCAGTTTCTTCCATATGCCGGTAATGGGCTGAAAACGCCTGTTTTGGGACTCTGCAGAGAAAGTGTTTGCAGACTGCTGAATCCACACACTGGTTTAACTCTGGAAGTTGAGTGCACACATTGACAACCGTTCTGTTAGATAGCTGCGTTTTGGATTTAGAAGCAGATATTTCCCTGTGCTTACTGCTGTTTCTTCCATATGCCGGTAATGGGCTGAAAACGCTGTTTTGGGACTCTGCAGAGAAAGTGTTTGCAGACTGCTGAATCCACACACGGGTTTAACTCTGGAAGTTGAGTGCACACATTGACAACCGTTCTGTTAGATAGCTGCGTTTTGGATTTAGAAGCAGATATTTCCCTGTGCTTACTGCTGTTTCTTCCATATGCCGGTAATGGGCTGAAAACGCCTGTTTTGGGACTCTGCAGAGAAAGTGTTTGCAGACTGCTGAATCCACACACGGGTTTAACTCTGGAAGTTGAGTGCACACATTGACAACCATTCTGTTAGATAGCTGCGTTTTGGATTTAGAAGCAGATATTTCCCTGTGCTTACTGCTGTTTCTTCCATATGCCGGTAATGGGCTGAAAACGCCTGTTTTGGGACTCTGCAGAGAAAGTGTTTGCAGACTGCTGAATCCACACACGGGTTTAACTCTGGAAGTTGAGTGCACACATTGACAACCGTTCTGTTAGATAGCTGCGTTTTGGATTTAGAAGCAGATATTTCCCTGTGCTTACTGCTGTTTCTTCCATATGCCGGTAATGGGCTGAAAACGCCTGTTTTGGGACTCTGCAGAGAAAGTGTTTGCAGACTGCTGAATCCACACACGGGTTTTACTCTGGAAGTTGAGTGCACACATTGACAACCGTTCTGTTAGATAGCTGCGTTTTGGATTTAGAAGCAGATATTTCCCTGTGCTTACTGCTGTTTCTTCCATATGCCGGTAATGGGCTGAAAACGCCTGTTTTGGGACTCTGCAGAGAAAGTGTTTGCAGACTGCTGAATCCACACACTGGTTTAACTCTGGAAGTTGAGTGCACACATTGACAACCGTTCTGTTAGATAGCTGCGTTTTGGATTTAGAAGCAGATATTTCCCTGTGCTTACTGCTGTTTCTTCCATATGCCGGTAATGGGCTGAAAACGCCTGTTTTGGGACTCTGCAGAGAAAGTGTTTGCAGACTGCTGAATCCACACACGGGTTTAACTCTGGAAGTTGAGTGCACACATTGACAACCGTTCTGTTAGATAGCTGCGTTTTGGATTTAGAAGCAGATATTTCCCTGTGCTTACTGCAGTTTCTTCCATATGCCGGTAATGGGCTGAAAACGCCTGTTTTGGGACTCTGCAGAGAAAGTGTTTGCAGACTGCTGAATCCACACACGGGTTTAACTCTGGAAGTTGAGTGCACACATTGACAACCGTTCTGTTAGATAGCTGCGTTTTGGATTTAGAAGCAGATATTTCCCTGTGCTTACTGCAGTTTCTTCCATATGCCGGTAATGGGCTGAAAACGCCTGTTTTGGGACTCTGCACAGAAAGTGTTTGCAGACTGCTGAATCCACACACGGGTTTAACTCTGGAAGTTGTGTGCACACATTGACAACCGTTCTGTTAGATAGCTGCGTTTTGGATTTAGAAGCAGATATTTCCCTGTGCTTACTGCTGTTTCTTCCATATGCCGGTAATGGGCTGAAAACGCCTGTTTTGGGACTCTGCAGAGAAAGTGTTTGCAGACTGCTGAATCCACACACTGGTTTAACTCTGGAAGTTGAGTGCACACATTGACAACCGTTCTGTTAGATAGCTGCGTTTTGGATTTAGAAGCAGAAATTTCCCTGTGCTTACTGCTGTTTCTTCCATATGCCGGTAATGGGCTGAAAACGCCTGTTTTGGGACTCTGCAGAGAAAGTGTTTGCAGACTGCTGAATCCACACACGGGTTTAACTCTGGAAGTTGAGTGCACACATTGACAACCGTTCTGTTAGATAGCTGCGTTTTGGATTTAGAAGCAGATATTTCCCTGTGCTTACTGCAGTTTCTTCCATATGCCCTTAATGGGCTGAAAACGCCTGTTTTGGGACTCTGCAGAGAAAGTGTTTGCAGACTGCTGAATCCACACACGGGTTTAACTCTGGAAGTTGAGTGCACACATTGACAACCGTTCTGTTAGATAGCTGCGTTTTGGATTTAGAAGCAGATATTTCCCAGTGCTTACTGCTGTTTCTTCCATATGCCGGTAAAGGGCTGAAAACGCCTGTTTTGGGACTCTGCAGAGAAAGTGTTTGCAGACTGCTGAATCCACACACGGGTTTAACTCTGGAAGTTGAGTGCACACATTGACAACCGTTCTGTTAGATAGCTGCGTTTTGGATTTAGAAGCAGATATTTCCCTGTGCTTACTGCTGTTTCTTCCATATGCCGGTAATGGGCTGAAAACGCCTGTTTTGGGACTCTGCAGAGAAAGTGTTTGCAGACTGCTGAATCCACACACGGGTTTAACTCTGGAAGTTGAGTGCACACATTGACAACCGTTCTGTTAGATAGCTGCGTTTTGGATTTAGAAGCAGATATTTCCCTGTGCTTACTGCTGTTTCTTCCATATGCCGGTAATGGGCTGAAAACGCCTGTTTTGGGACTCTGCAGAGAAAGTGTTTGCAGACTGCTGAATCCACACACGGGTTTAACTCTGGAAGTTGAGTGCACACATTGACAACCGTTCTGTTAAATAGCTGCGTTTTGGATTTAGAAGCAGATATTTCCCAGTGCTTACTGCTGTTTCTTCCATATGCCGGTAATGGGCTGAAAATGCCTGTTTTGGGACTCTGCACAGAAAGTGTTTGCAGACTGCTGAATCCACACACGGGTTTAACTCTGGAAGTTGAGTGCACACATTGACAACCGTTCTGTTAGATAGCTGCGTTTTGGATTTAGAAGCAGATATTTCCCTGTGCTTACTGCTGTTTCTTCCATATGCCGGTAATGGGCTGAAAACGCCTGTTTTGGGACTCTGCAGAGAATGTGTTTGCAGACTGCTGAATCCACACACGGGTTTAACTCTGGAAGTTGAGTGCACACATTGACAACCGTTCTGTTAGATAGCTGCGTTTTGGATTTAGAAGCAGATATTTCCCTGTGCTTACTGCTGTTTCTTCCATATGCCGGTAATGGGCTGAAAACGCCTGTTTTGGGACTCTGCAGAGAAAGTGTTTGCAGACTGCTGAATCCACACACGGGTTTAACTCTGGAAGTTGAGTGCACACATTGACAACCGTTCTGTTAGATAGCTGCGTTTTGGATTTAGAAGCAGATATTTCCCTGTGCTTACTGCTGTTTCTTCCATATGCCGGTAATGGGCTGAAAATGCCTGTTTTGGGACTCTGCAGAGAAAGTGTTTGCAGACTGCTGAATCCACACACGGGTTTAAGTCTGGAAGTTGAGTGCACACATTGACAACCGTTCTGTTAGATAGCTGCGTTTTGGATTTAGAAGCAGATATTTCCCTGTGCTTACTGCAGTTTCTTCCATATGCCGGTAATGGGCTGAAAACGCCTGTTTTGGGACTCTGCAGAGAAAGTGTTTGCAGACTGCTGAATCCACACACTGGTTTAACTCTGGAAGTTGAGTGCACACATTGACAACCGTTCTGTTAGATAGCTGCGTTTTGGATTTAGAAGCAGATATTTCCCTGTGCTTACTGCTGTTTCTTCCATATGCCGGTAATGGGCTGAAAACGCTGTTTTGGGACTCTGCAGAGAAAGTGTTTGCAGACTGCTGAATCCACACACGGGTTTAACTCTGGAAGTTGAGTGCACACATTGACAACCGTTCTGTTAGATAGCTGCGTTTTGGATTTAGAAGCAGATATTTCCCTGTGCTTACTGCTGTTTCTTCCATATGCCGGTAATGGGCTGAAAACGCCTGTTTTGGGACTCTGCAGAGAAAGTGTTTGCAGACTGCTGAATCCACACACGGGTTTAACTCTGGAAGTTGAGTGCACACATTGACAACCATTCTGTTAGATAGCTGCGTTTTGGATTTAGAAGCAGATATTTCCCTGTGCTTACTGCTGTTTCTTCCATATGCCGGTAATGGGCTGAAAACGCCTGTTTTGGGACTCTGCAGAGAAAGTGTTTGCAGACTGCTGAATCCACACACGGGTTTAACTCTGGAAGTTGAGTGCACACATTGACAACCGTTCTGTTAGATAGCTGCGTTTTGGATTTAGAAGCAGATATTTCCCTGTGCTTACTGCTGTTTCTTCCATATGCCGGTAATGGGCTGAAAACGCCTGTTTTGGGACTCTGCAGAGAAAGTGTTTGCAGACTGCTGAATCCACACACGGGTTTTACTCTGGAAGTTGAGTGCACACATTGACAACCGTTCTGTTAGATAGCTGCGTTTTGGATTTAGAAGCAGATATTTCCCTGTGCTTACTGCTGTTTCTTCCATATGCCGGTAATGGGCTGAAAACGCCTGTTTTGGGACTCTGCAGAGAAAGTGTTTGCAGACTGCTGAATCCACACACTGGTTTAACTCTGGAAGTTGAGTGCACACATTGACAACCGTTCTGTTAGATAGCTGCGTTTTGGATTTAGAAGCAGATATTTCCCTGTGCTTACTGCAGTTTCTTCCATATGCCGGTAAAGGGCTGAAAACGCCTGTTTTGGGACTCTGCAGAGAAAGTGTTTGCAGACTGCTGAATCCACACACTGGTTTAACTCTGGAAGTTGAATGCACACATTGACAACCGTTCTGTTAGATAGCTGCGTTTTGGATTTAGAAGCAGATATTTCCCTGTGCTTACTGCTGTTTCTTCCATATGCCGGTAATGGGCTGAAAACGTTGTTTTGGGACTCTGCAGAGAAAGTGTTTGCAGACTGCTGAATCCACACACGGGTTTAACTCTGGAAGTTGAGTGCACACATTGACAACCGTTCTGTTAGATAGCTGCGTTTTGGATTTAGAAGCAGATATTTCCCTGTGCTTACTGCTGTTTCTTCCACATGCCGGTAATGGGCTGAAAACGCCTGTTTTGGGACTCTGCAGAGAAAGTGTTTGCAGACTGCTGAATCCACACACGGGTTTAACTCTGGAAGTTGAGTGCACACATTGACAACCATTCTGTTAGATAGCTGCGTTTTGGATTTAGAAGCAGATATTTCCCTGTGCTTACTGCTGTTTCTTCCATATGCCGGTAATGGGCTGAAAACGCCTGTTTTGGGACTCTGCAGAGAAAGTGTTTGCAGACTGCTGAATCCACACACGGGTTTAACTCTGGAAGTTGAGTGCACACATTGACAACCGTTCTGTTAGATAGCTGCGTTTTGGATTTAGAAGCAGATATTTCCCTGTGCTTACTGCTGTTTCTTCCATATGCCGGTAATGGGCTGAAAACGCCTGTTTTGGGACTCTGCAGAGAAAGTGTTTGCAGACTGCTGAATCCACACACGGGTTTTACTCTGGAAGTTGAATGCACACATTGACAACCGTTCTGTTAGATAGCTGCGTTTTGGATTTAGAAGCAGATATTTCCCTGTGCTTACTGCAGTTTCTTCCATATGCCGGTAATGGGCTGAAAACGCCTGTTTTGGGACTCTGCAGAGAAAGTGTTTGCAGACTGCTGAATCCACACACTGGTTTAACTCTGGAAGTTGAGTGCACACATTGACAACCGTTCTGTTAGATAGCTGCGTTTTGGATTTAGAAGCAGATATTTCCCTGTGCTTACTGCTGTTTCTTCCATATGCCGGTAATGGGCTGAAAACGCCTGTTTTGGGACTCTGCAGAGAAAGTGTTTGCAGACTGCTGAATCCACACACGGGTTTAACTCTGGAAGTTGAGTGCACACATTGACAACCGTTCTGTTAGATAGCTGCGTTTTGGATTTAGAAGCAGATATTTCCCTGTGCTTACTGCAGTTTCTTCCATATGCCGGTAATGGGCTGAAAACGCCTGTTTTGGGACTCTGCAGAGAAAGTGTTTGCAGACTGCTGAATCCACACACGGGTTTAACTCTGGAAGTTGAGTGCACACATTGACAACCGTTCTGTTAGATAGCTGCGTTTTGGATTTAGAAGCAGATATTTCCCAGTGCTTACTGCTGTTTCTTCCATATGCCGGTAAAGGGCTGAAAACGCCTGTTTTGGGACTCTGCAGAGAAAGTGTTTGCAGACTGCTGAATCCACACACGGGTTTAACTCTGGAAGTTGAGTGCACACATTGACAACCGTTCTGTTAGATAGCTGCGTTTTGGATTTAGAAGCAGATATTTCCCTGTGCTTACTGCAGTTTCTTCCATATGCCAGAAATGGGCTGAAAACGCCTGTTTTGGGACTCTGCAGAGAAAGTGTTTGCAGACTGCTGAATCCACACACGGGTTTAACTCTGGAAGTTGAGTGCACACATTGACAACCGTTCTGTTAGATAGCTGCGTTTTGGATTTAGAAGCAGATATTTCCCTGTGCTTACTGCTGTTTCTTCCATATGCCGGTAATGGGCTGAAAACGCCTGTTTTGGGACTCTGCAGAGAAAGTGTTTGCAGACTGCTGAATCCACACACGGGTTTAACTCTGGAAGTTGAGTGCACACATTGACAACCGTTCTGTTAGATAGCTGCGTTTTGGATTTAGAAGCAGATATTTCCCAGTGCTTACTGCTGTTTCTTCCATATGCCGGTAATGGGCTGAAAACGCCTGTTTTGGGACTCTGCAGAGAAAGTGTTTGCAGACTGCTGAATCCACACACGGGTTTAACTCTGGAAGTTGAGTGCACACATTGACAACCGTTCTGTTAGATAGCTGCGTTTTGGATTTAGAAGCAGATATTTCCCTGTGCTTACTGCTGTTTCTTCCATATGCCGGTAATGGGCTGAAAACGCCTGTTTTGGGACTCTGCAGAGAATGTGTTTGCAGACTGCTGAATCCACACACGGGTTTAACTCTGGAAGTTGAGTGCACACATTGACAACCGTTCTGTTAGATAGCTGCGTTTTGGATTTAGAAGCAGATATTTCCCTGTGCTTACTGCTGTTTCTTCCATATGCCGGTAATGGGCTGAAAACGCCTGTTTTGGGACTCTGCAGAGAAAGTGTTTGCAGAGTGCTGAATCCACACACGGGTTTAACTCTGGAAGTTGAGTGCACACATTGACAACCGTTCTGTTAGATAGCTGTGTTTTGGATTTAGAAGCAGATATTTCCCTGTGCTTACTGCTGTTTCTTCCATATGCCGGTAATGGGCTGAAAACGCCTGTTTTGGGACTCTGCAGAGAAAGTGTTTGCAGACTGCTGAATCCACACACGGGTTTAACTCTGGAAGTTGAGTGCACACATTGACAACCGTTCTGTTAGATAGCTGCGTTTTGGATTTAGAAGCAGATATTTCCCTGTGCTTACTGCAGTTTCTTCCATATGCCGGTAATGGGCTGAAAACGCCTGTTTTGGGACTCTGCAGAGAAAGTGTTTGCAGACTGCTGAATCCACACACGGGTTTAACTCTGGAAGTTGAGTGCACACATTGACAACCGTTCTGTTAGATTGCTGCGTTTTGGATTTAGAAGCAGATATTTCCCTGTGCTTACTGCTGTTTCTTCCATATGCCGGTAATGGGCTGAAAACGCCTGTTTTGGGACTCTGCAGAGAAAGTGTTTGCAGACTGCTGAATCCACACACGGGTTTAACTCTGGAAGTTGAGTGCACACATTGACAACCGTTCTGTTAGATAGCTGCGTTTTGGATTTAGAAGCAGATATTTCCCTGTGCTTACTGCTGTTTCTTCCATATGCCGGTAATGGGCTGAAAACGCCTGTTTTGGGACTCTGCAGAGAAAGTGTTTGCAGACTGCTGAATCCACACCCGGGTTTAACTCTGGAAGTTGAGTGCACACATTGACAACCGTTCTGTTAGATAGCTGCGTTTTGGATTTAGAAGCAGATATTTCCCTGTGCTTACTTCAGTTTCTTCCATATGCCGGTAATGGGCTGAAAACGCCTGTTTTGGGACTCTGCAGAGAAAGTGTTTGCAGACTGCTGAATCCACACACTGGTTTAACTCTGGAAGTTGAGTGCACACATTGACAACCGTTCTGTTAGATTGCTGCGTTTTGGATTTAGAAGCAGATATTTCCCTGTGCTTACTGCAGTTTCTTCCATATGCCGGTAATGGGCTGAAAACGCCTGTTTTGGGACTCTGCAGAGAAAGTGTTTGCAGACTGCTGAATCCACACACTGGTTTAACTCTGGAAGTTGAGTGCACACATTGACAACCGTTCTGTTAGATAGCTGCGTTTTGGATTTAGAAGCAGATATTTCCCTGTGCTTACTGCAGTTTCTTCCATATGCCGGTAATGGGCTGAAAACGCCTGTTTTGGGACTCTGCACAGATAGTGTTTGCAGACTGCTGAATCCACACACGGGTTTAACTCTGGAAGTTGAGTGCACACATTGACAACCGTTCTGTTAGATAGCTGCGTTTTGGATTTAGAAGCAGATATTTCCCTGTGCTTACTGCTGTTTCTTCCATATGCCGGTAATGGGCTGAAAACGCCTGTTTTGGGACTCTGCAGAGAAAGTGTTTGCAGACTGCTGAATCCACACACTGGTTTAACTCTGGAAGTTGAGTGCACACATTGACAACCGTTCTGTTAGATAGCTGCGTTTTGGATTTAGAAGCAGATATTTCCCTGTGCTTACTGCTGTTTCTTCCATATGCCGGTAATGGGCTGAAAACGCCTGTTTTGGGACTCTGCAGAGAAAGTGTTTGCAGACTGCTGAATCCACACACGGGTTTAACTCTGGAAGTTGAGTGCACACATTGACAACCGTTCTGTTAGATAGCTGCGTTTTGGATTTAGAAGCAGATATTTCCCTGTGCTTACTGCAGTTTCTTCCATATGCCGATAATGGGCTGAAAACGCCTGTTTTGGGACTCTGCAGAGAAAGTGTTTGCAGACTGCTGAATCCACACACGGGTTTAACTCTGGAAGTTGAGTGCACACATTGACAACCGTTCTGTTAGATAGCTGCGTTTTGGATTTAGAAGCAGATATTTCCCAGTGCTTACTGCTGTTTCTTCCATATGCCGGTAAAGGGCTGAAAACGCCTGTTTTGGGACTCTGCAGAGAAAGTGTTTGCAGACTGCTGAATCCACACACGGGTTTAACTCTGGAAGCTGAGTGCACACATTGACAACCGTTCTGTTAGATAGCTGCGTTTTGGATTTAGAAGCAGATATTTCCCTGTGCTTACTGCAGTTTCTTCCATATGCCAGAAATGGGCTGAAAACGCCTGTTTTGGGACTCTGCAGAGAAAGTGTTTGCAGACTGCTGAATCCACACACGGGTTTAACTCTGGAAGTTGAGTGCACACATTGACAACCGTTCTGTTAGATAGCTGCGTTTTGGATTTAGAAGCAGATATTTCCCTGTGCTTACTGCTGTTTCTTCCATATGCCGGTAATGGGCTGAAAACGCCTGTTTTGGGACTCTGCAGAGAAAGTGTTTGCAGACTGCTGAATCCACACACGGGTTTAACTCTGGAAGTTGAGTGCACACATTGACAACCGTTCTGTTAGATAGCTGCGTTTTGGATTTAGAAGCAGATATTTCCCTGTGCTTACTGCTGTTTCTTCCATATGCCGGTAATGGACTGAAAACGCCTGTTTTGGGACTCTGCAGAGAAAGTGTTTGCAGACTGCTGAATCCACACACGGGTTTAACTCTGGAAGTTGAGTGCACACATTGACAACCGTTCTGTTAGATAGCTGCGTTTTGGATTTAGAAGCAGATATTTCCCTGTGCTTACTGCTGTTTCTTCCATATGCCGGTAATGGGCTGAAAACGCCTGTTTTGGGACTCTGCAGAGAAAGTGTTTGCAGACTGCTGAATCCACACACGGGTTTAACTCTGGAAGTTGAGTGCACACATTGACAACCGTTCTGTTAGATAGCTGCGTTTTGGATTTAGAAGCAGATATTTCCCTGTGCTTACTGCTGTTTCTTCCATATGCCGGTAATGGGCTGAAAACGCCTGTTTTGGGACTCTGCAGAGAAAGTGTTTGCAGACTGCTGAATCCACACACGGGTTTTACTCTGGAAGTTGAGTGCACACATTGACAACCGTTCTGTTAGATAGCTGCGTTTTGGATTTAGAAGCAGATATTTCCCTGTGCTTACTGCAGTTTCTTCCATATGCCGGTAATGGGCTGAAAACGCCTGTTTTGGGACTCTGCAGAGAAAGTGTTTGCAGACTGCTGAATCCACACACTGGTTTAACTCTGGAAGTTGAGTGCACACATTGACAACCGTTCTGTTAGATAGCTGCGTTTTGGATTTAGAAGCAGATATTTCCCTGTGCTTACTGCTGTTTCTTCCATATGCCGGTAATGGGCTGAAAACGCCTGTTTTGGGACTCTGCAGAGAAAGTGTTTGCAGACTGCTGAATCCACACACGGGTTTAACTCTGGAAGTTGAGTGCACACATTGACAACCGTTCTGTTAGATAGCTGCGTTTTGGATTTAGAAGCAGATATTTCCCTGTGCTTACTGCAGTTTCTTCCATATGCCGGTAATGGGCTGAAAACGCCTGTTTTGGGACTCTGCAGAGAAAGTGTTTGCAGACTGCTGAATCCACACACGGGTTTAACTCTGGAAGTTGAGTGCACACATTGACAACCGTTCTGTTAGATAGCTGCGTTTTGGATTTAGAAGCAGATATTTCCCAGTGCTTACTGCTGTTTCTTCCATATGCCGGTAAAGGGCTGAAAACGCCTGTTTTGGGACTCTGCAGAGAAAGTGTTTGCAGACTGCTGAATCCACACACGGGTTTAACTCTGGAAGTTGAGTGCACACATTGACAACCGTTCTGTTAGATAGCTGCGTTTTGGATTTAGAAGCAGATATTTCCCTGTGCTTACTGCAGTTTCTTCCATATGCCAGAAATGGGCTGAAAACGCCTGTTTTGGGACTCTGCAGAGAAAGTGTTTGCAGACTGCTGAATCCACACACGGGTTTAACTCTGGAAGTTGAGTGCACACATTGACAACCGTTCTGTTAGATAGCTGCGTTTTGGATTTAGAAGCAGATATTTCCCTGTGCTTACTGCTGTTTCTTCCATATGCCGGTAATGGGCTGAAAACGCCTGTTTTGGGACTCTGCAGAGAAAGTGTTTGCAGACTGCTGAATCCACACACGGGTTTAACTCTGGAAGTTGAGTGCACACATTGACAACCGTTCTGTTAGATAGCTGCGTTTTGGATTTAGAAGCAGATATTTCCCAGTGCTTACTGCTGTTTCTTCCATATGCCGGTAATGGGCTGAAAACGCCTGTTTTGGGACTCTGCAGAGAAAGTGTTTGCAGACTGCTGAATCCACACACGGGTTTAACTCTGGAAGTTGAGTGCACACATTGACAACCGTTCTGTTAGATAGCTGCGTTTTGGATTTAGAAGCAGATATTTCCCTGTGCTTACTGCTGTTTCTTCCATATGCCGGTAATGGGCTGAAAACGCCTGTTTTGGGACTCTGCAGAGAATGTGTTTGCAGACTGCTGAATCCACACACGGGTTTAACTCTGGAAGTTGAGTGCACACATTGACAACCGTTCTGTTAGATAGCTGCGTTTTGGATTTAGAAGCAGATATTTCCCTGTGCTTACTGCTGTTTCTTCCATATGCCGGTAATGGGCTGAAAACGCCTGTTTTGGGACTCTGCAGAGAAAGTGTTTGCAGACTGCTGAATCCACACACGGGTTTAACTCTGGAAGTTGAGTGCACACATTGACAACCGTTCTGTTAGATAGCTGTGTTTTGGATTTAGAAGGAGATATTTCCCTGTGCTTACTGCTGTTTCTTCCATATGCCGGTAATGGGCTGAAAACGCCTGTTTTGGGACTCTGCAGAGAAAGTGTTTGCAGACTGCTGAATCCACACACGGGTTTAACTCTGGAAGTTGAGTGCACACATTGACAACCGTTCTGTTAGATAGCTGCGTTTTGGATTTAGAAGCAGATATTTCCCTGTGCTTACTGCAGTTTCTTCCATATGCCGGTAATGGGCTGAAAACGCCTGTTTTGGGACTCTGCAGAGAAAGTGTTTGCAGACTGCTGAATCCACACACGGGTTTAACTCTGGAAGTTGAGTGCACACATTGACAACCGTTCTGTTAGATTGCTGCGTTTTGGATTTAGAAGCAGATATTTCCCTGTGCTTACTGCTGTTTCTTCCATATGCCGGTAATGGGCTGAAAACGCCTGTTTTGGGACTCTGCAGAGAAAGTGTTTGCAGACTGCTGAATCCACACACGGGTTTAACTCTGGAAGTTGAGTGCACACATTGACAACCGTTCTGTTAGATAGCTGCGTTTTGGATTTAGAAGCAGATATTTCCCTGTGCTTACTGCTGTTTCTTCCATATGCCGGTAATGGGCTGAAAACGCCTGTTTTGGGACTCTGCAGAGAAAGTGTTTGCAGACTGCTGAATCCACACCCGGGTTTAACTCTGGAAGTTGAGTGCACACATTGACAACCGTTCTGTTAGATAGCTGCGTTTTGGATTTAGAAGCAGATATTTCCCTGTGCTTACTTCAGTTTCTTCCATATGCCGGTAATGGGCTGAAAACGCCTGTTTTGGGACTCTGCAGAGAAAGTGTTTGCAGACTGCTGAATCCACACACTGGTTTAACTCTGGAAGTTGAGTGCACACATTGACAACCGTTCTGTTAGATTGCTGCGTTTTGGATTTAGAAGCAGATATTTCCCTGTGCTTACTGCAGTTTCTTCCATATGCCGGTAATGGGCTGAAAACGCCTGTTTTGGGACTCTGCAGAGAAAGTGTTTGCAGACTGCTGAATCCACACACTGGTTTAACTCTGGAAGTTGAGTGCACACATTGACAACCGTTCTGTTAGATAGCTGCGTTTTGGATTTAGAAGCAGATATTTCCCTGTGCTTACTGCAGTTTCTTCCATATGCCGGTAATGGGCTGAAAACGCCTGTTTTGGGACTCTGCACAGATAGTGTTTGCAGACTGCTGAATCCACACACGGGTTTAACTCTGGAAGTTGAGTGCACACATTGACAACCGTTCTGTTAGATAGCTGCGTTTTGGATTTAGAAGCAGATATTTCCCTGTGCTTACTGCTGTTTCTTCCATATGCCGGTAATGGGCTGAAAACGCCTGTTTTGGGACTCTGCAGAGAAAGTGTTTGCAGACTGCTGAATCCACACACTGGTTTAACTCTGGAAGTTGAGTGCACACATTGACAACCGTTCTGTTAGATAGCTGCGTTTTGGATTTAGAAGCAGATATTTCCCTGTGCTTACTGCTGTTTCTTCCATATGCCGGTAATGGGCTGAAAACGCCTGTTTTGGGACTCTGCAGAGAAAGTGTTTGCAGACTGCTGAATCCACACACGGGTTTAACTCTGGAAGTTGAGTGCACACATTGACAACCGTTCTGTTAGATAGCTGCGTTTTGGATTTAGAAGCAGATATTTCCCTGTGCTTACTGCAGTTTCTTCCATATGCCGATAATGGGCTGAAAACGCCTGTTTTGGGACTCTGCAGAGAAAGTGTTTGCAGACTGCTGAATCCACACACGGGTTTAACTCTGGAAGTTGAGTGCACACATTGACAACCGTTCTGTTAGATAGCTGCGTTTTGGATTTAGAAGCAGATATTTCCCAGTGCTTACTGCTGTTTCTTCCATATGCCGGTAAAGGGCTGAAAACGCCTGTTTTGGGACTCTGCAGAGAAAGTGTTTGCAGACTGCTGAATCCACACACGGGTTTAACTCTGGAAGCTGAGTGCACACATTGACAACCGTTCTGTTAGATAGCTGCGTTTTGGATTTAGAAGCAGATATTTCCCTGTGCTTACTGCAGTTTCTTCCATATGCCAGAAATGGGCTGAAAACGCCTGTTTTGGGACTCTGCAGAGAAAGTGTTTGCAGACTGCTGAATCCACACACGGGTTTAACTCTGGAAGTTGAGTGCACACATTGACAACCGTTCTGTTAGATAGCTGCGTTTTGGATTTAGAAGCAGATATTTCCCTGTGCTTACTGCTGTTTCTTCCATATGCCGGTAATGGGCTGAAAACGCCTGTTTTGGGACTCTGCAGAGAAAGTGTTTGCAGACTGCTGAATCCACACACGGGTTTAACTCTGGAAGTTGAGTGCACACATTGACAACCGTTCTGTTAGATAGCTGCGTTTTGGATTTAGAAGCAGATATTTCCCTGTGCTTACTGCTGTTTCTTCCATATGCCGGTAATGGACTGAAAACGCCTGTTTTGGGACTCTGCAGAGAAAGTGTTTGCAGACTGCTGAATCCACACACGGGTTTAACTCTGGAAGTTGAGTGCACACATTGACAACCGTTCTGTTAGATAGCTGCGTTTTGGATTTAGAAGCAGATATTTCCCTGTGCTTACTGCTGTTTCTTCCATATGCCGGTAATGGGCTGAAAACGCCTGTTTTGGGACTCTGCAGAGAAAGTGTTTGCAGACTGCTGAATCCACACACGGGTTTAACTCTGGAAGTTGAGTGCACACATTGACAACCGTTCTGTTAGATAGCTGCGTTTTGGATTTAGAAGCAGATATTTCCCTGTGCTTACTGCTGTTTCTTCCATATGCCGGTAATGGGCTGAAAACGCCTGTTTTGGGACTCTGCAGAGAAAGTGTTTGCAGACTGCTGAATCCACACACGGGTTTTACTCTGGAAGTTGAGTGCACACATTGACAACCGTTCTGTTAGATAGCTGCGTTTTGGATTTAGAAGCAGATATTTCCCTGTGCTTACTGCAGTTTCTTCCATATGCCGGTAATGGGCTGAAAACGCCTGTTTTGGGACTCTGCAGAGAAAGTGTTTGCAGACTGCTGAATCCACACACTGGTTTAACTCTGGAAGTTGAGTGCACACATTGACAACCGTTCTGTTAGATAGCTGCGTTTTGGATTTAGAAGCAGATATTTCCCTGTGCTTACTGCTGTTTCTTCCATATGCCGGTAATGGGCTGAAAACGCCTGTTTTGGGACTCTGCAGAGAAAGTGTTTGCAGACTGCTGAATCCACACACGGGTTTAACTCTGGAAGTTGAGTGCACACATTGACAACCGTTCTGTTAGATAGCTGCGTTTTGGATTTAGAAGCAGATATTTCCCTGTGCTTACTGCAGTTTCTTCCATATGCCGGTAATGGGCTGAAAACGCCTGTTTTGGGACTCTGCAGAGAAAGTGTTTGCAGACTGCTGAATCCACACACGGGTTTAACTCTGGAAGTTGAGTGCACACATTGACAACCGTTCTGTTAGATAGCTGCGTTTTGGATTTAGAAGCAGATATTTCCCAGTGCTTACTGCTGTTTCTTCCATATGCCGGTAAAGGGCTGAAAACGCCTGTTTTGGGACTCTGCAGAGAAAGTGTTTGCAGACTGCTGAATCCACACACGGGTTTAACTCTGGAAGTTGAGTGCACACATTGACAACCGTTCTGTTAGATAGCTGCGTTTTGGATTTAGAAGCAGATATTTCCCTGTGCTTACTGCAGTTTCTTCCATATGCCAGAAATGGGCTGAAAACGCCTGTTTTGGGACTCTGCAGAGAAAGTGTTTGCAGACTGCTGAATCCACACACGGGTTTAACTCTGGAAGTTGAGTGCACACATTGACAACCGTTCTGTTAGATAGCTGCGTTTTGGATTTAGAAGCAGATATTTCCCAGTGCTTACTGCTGTTTCTTCCATATGCCGGTAAAGGGCTGAAAACGCCTGTTTTGGGACTCTGCAGAGAAAGTGTTTGCAGACTGCTGAATCCACACACGGGTTTAACTCTGGAAGCTGAGTGCACACATTGACAACCGTTCTGTTAGATAGCTGCGTTTTGGATTTAGAAGCAGATATTTCCCTGTGCTTACTGCAGTTTCTTCCATATGCCAGAAATGGGCTGAAAACGCCTGTTTTGGGACTCTGCAGAGAAAGTGTTTGCAGACTGCTGAATCCACACACGGGTTTAACTCTGGAAGTTGAGTGCACACATTGACAACCGTTCTGTTAGATAGCTGCGTTTTGGATTTAGAAGCAGATATTTCCCTGTGCTTACTGCTGTTTCTTCCATATGCCGGTAATGGGCTGAAAACGCCTGTTTTGGGACTCTGCAGAGAAAGTGTTTGCAGACTGCTGAATCCACACACGGGTTTAACTCTGGAAGTTGAGTGCACACATTGACAACCGTTCTGTTAGATAGCTGCGTTTTGGATTTAGAAGCAGATATTTCCCTGTGCTTACTGCTGTTTCTTCCATATGCCGGTAATGGACTGAAAACGCCTGTTTTGGGACTCTGCAGAGAAAGTGTTTGCAGA
This sequence comes from Aotus nancymaae, assembly GCF_030222135.1. Classification (NCBI taxonomy): domain Eukaryota; kingdom Metazoa; phylum Chordata; class Mammalia; order Primates; family Aotidae; genus Aotus; species Aotus nancymaae. The sequence goes on from NW_026989014.1 coordinate 46,717, forward strand.
CTGCTGAATCCACACACGGGTTTAACTCTGGAAGTTGAGTGCACACATTGACAACCGTTCTGTTAGATAGCTGCGTTTTGGATTTAGAAGCAGATATTTCCCTGTGCTTACTGCTGTTTCTTCCATATGCCGGTAATGGGCTGAAAACGCCTGTTTTGGGACTCTGCAGAGAAAGTGTTTGCAGACTGCTGAATCCACACACGGGTTTAACTCTGGAAGTTGAGTGCACACATTGACAACCGTTCTGTTAGATAGCTGCGTTTTGGATTTAGAAGCAGATATTTCCCTGTGCTTACTGCTGTTTCTTCCATATGCCGGTAATGGGCTGAAAACGCCTGTTTTGGGACTCTGCAGAGAAAGTGTTTGCAGACTGCTGAATCCACACACGGGTTTTACTCTGGAAGTTGAGTGCACACATTGACAACCGTTCTGTTAGATAGCTGCGTTTTGGATTTAGAAGCAGATATTTCCCTGTGCTTACTGCAGTTTCTTCCATATGCCGGTAATGGGCTGAAAACGCCTGTTTTGGGACTCTGCAGAGAAAGTGTTTGCAGACTGCTGAATCCACACACTGGTTTAACTCTGGAAGTTGAGTGCACACATTGACAACCGTTCTGTTAGATAGCTGCGTTTTGGATTTAGAAGCAGATATTTCCCTGTGCTTACTGCTGTTTCTTCCATATGCCGGTAATGGGCTGAAAACGCCTGTTTTGGGACTCTGCAGAGAAAGTGTTTGCAGACTGCTGAATCCACACACGGGTTTAACTCTGGAAGTTGAGTGCACACATTGACAACCGTTCTGTTAGATAGCTGCGTTTTGGATTTAGAAGCAGATATTTCCCTGTGCTTACTGCAGTTTCTTCCATATGCCGGTAATGGGCTGAAAACGCCTGTTTTGGGACTCTGCAGAGAAAGTGTTTGCAGACTGCTGAATCCACACACGGGTTTAACTCTGGAAGTTGAGTGCACACATTGACAACCGTTCTGTTAGATAGCTGCGTTTTGGATTTAGAAGCAGATATTTCCCAGTGCTTACTGCTGTTTCTTCCATATGCCGGTAAAGGGCTGAAAACGCCTGTTTTGGGACTCTGCAGAGAAAGTGTTTGCAGACTGCTGAATCCACACACGGGTTTAACTCTGGAAGTTGAGTGCACACATTGACAACCGTTCTGTTAGATAGCTGCGTTTTGGATTTAGAAGCAGATATTTCCCTGTGCTTACTGCAGTTTCTTCCATATGCCAGAAATGGGCTGAAAACGCCTGTTTTGGGACTCTGCAGAGAAAGTGTTTGCAGACTGCTGAATCCACACACGGGTTTAACTCTGGAAGTTGAGTGCACACATTGACAACCGTTCTGTTAGATAGCTGCGTTTTGGATTTAGAAGCAGATATTTCCCTGTGCTTACTGCTGTTTCTTCCATATGCCGGTAATGGGCTGAAAACGCCTGTTTTGGGACTCTGCAGAGAAAGTGTTTGCAGACTGCTGAATCCACACACGGGTTTAACTCTGGAAGTTGAGTGCACACATTGACAACCGTTCTGTTAGATAGCTGCGTTTTGGATTTAGAAGCAGATATTTCCCAGTGCTTACTGCTGTTTCTTCCATATGCCGGTAATGGGCTGAAAACGCCTGTTTTGGGACTCTGCAGAGAAAGTGTTTGCAGACTGCTGAATCCACACACGGGTTTAACTCTGGAAGTTGAGTGCACACATTGACAACCGTTCTGTTAGATAGCTGCGTTTTGGATTTAGAAGCAGATATTTCCCTGTGCTTACTGCTGTTTCTTCCATATGCCGGTAATGGGCTGAAAACGCCTGTTTTGGGACTCTGCAGAGAATGTGTTTGCAGACTGCTGAATCCACACACGGGTTTAACTCTGGAAGTTGAGTGCACACATTGACAACCGTTCTGTTAGATAGCTGCGTTTTGGATTTAGAAGCAGATATTTCCCTGTGCTTACTGCTGTTTCTTCCATATGCCGGTAATGGGCTGAAAACGCCTGTTTTGGGACTCTGCAGAGAAAGTGTTTGCAGACTGCTGAATCCACACACGGGTTTAACTCTGGAAGTTGAGTGCACACATTGACAACCGTTCTGTTAGATAGCTGTGTTTTGGATTTAGAAGGAGATATTTCCCTGTGCTTACTGCTGTTTCTTCCATATGCCGGTAATGGGCTGAAAACGCCTGTTTTGGGACTCTGCAGAGAAAGTGTTTGCAGACTGCTGAATCCACACACGGGTTTAACTCTGGAAGTTGAGTGCACACATTGACAACCGTTCTGTTAGATAGCTGCGTTTTGGATTTAGAAGCAGATATTTCCCTGTGCTTACTGCAGTTTCTTCCATATGCCGGTAATGGGCTGAAAACGCCTGTTTTGGGACTCTGCAGAGAAAGTGTTTGCAGACTGCTGAATCCACACACGGGTTTAACTCTGGAAGTTGAGTGCACACATTGACAACCGTTCTGTTAGATTGCTGCGTTTTGGATTTAGAAGCAGATATTTCCCTGTGCTTACTGCTGTTTCTTCCATATGCCGGTAATGGGCTGAAAACGCCTGTTTTGGGACTCTGCAGAGAAAGTGTTTGCAGACTGCTGAATCCACACACGGGTTTAACTCTGGAAGTTGAGTGCACACATTGACAACCGTTCTGTTAGATAGCTGCGTTTTGGATTTAGAAGCAGATATTTCCCTGTGCTTACTGCTGTTTCTTCCATATGCCGGTAATGGGCTGAAAACGCCTGTTTTGGGACTCTGCAGAGAAAGTGTTTGCAGACTGCTGAATCCACACCCGGGTTTAACTCTGGAAGTTGAGTGCACACATTGACAACCGTTCTGTTAGATAGCTGCGTTTTGGATTTAGAAGCAGATATTTCCCTGTGCTTACTTCAGTTTCTTCCATATGCCGGTAATGGGCTGAAAACGCCTGTTTTGGGACTCTGCAGAGAAAGTGTTTGCAGACTGCTGAATCCACACACTGGTTTAACTCTGGAAGTTGAGTGCACACATTGACAACCGTTCTGTTAGATTGCTGCGTTTTGGATTTAGAAGCAGATATTTCCCTGTGCTTACTGCAGTTTCTTCCATATGCCGGTAATGGGCTGAAAACGCCTGTTTTGGGACTCTGCAGAGAAAGTGTTTGCAGACTGCTGAATCCACACACTGGTTTAACTCTGGAAGTTGAGTGCACACATTGACAACCGTTCTGTTAGATTGCTGCGTTTTGGATTTAGAAGCAGATATTTCCCTGTGCTTACTGCAGTTTCTTCCATATGCCGGTAATGGGCTGAAAACGCCTGTTTTGGGACTCTGCACAGAAAGTGTTTGCAGACTGCTGAATCCACACACGGGTTTAACTCTGGAAGTTGAGTGCACACATTGACAACCGTTCTGTTAGATAGCTGCGTTTTGGATTTAGAAGCAGATATTTCCCTGTGCTTACTGCTGTTTCTTCCATATGCCGGTAATGGACTGAAAACGCCTGTTTTGGGACTCTGCAGAGAAAGTGTTTGCAGACTGCTGAATCCACACACTGGTTTAACTCTGGAAGTTGAGTGCACACATTGACAACCGTTCTGTTAGATAGCTGCGTTTTGGATTTAGAAGCAGATATTTCCCTGTGCTTACTGCTGTTTCTTCCATATGCCGGTAATGGGCTGAAAACGCCTGTTTTGGGACTCTGCAGAGAAAGTGTTTGCAGACTGCTGAATCCACACACGGGTTTAACTCTGGAAGTTGAGTGCACACATTGACAACCGTTCTGTTAGATAGCTGCGTTTTGGATTTAGAAGCAGATATTTCCCTGTGCTTACTGCAGTTTCTTCCATATGCCGATAATGGGCTGAAAACGCCTGTTTTGGGACTCTGCAGAGAAAGTGTTTGCAGACTGCTGAATCCACACACGGGTTTAACTCTGGAAGTTGAGTGCACACATTGACAACCGTTCTGTTAGATAGCTGCGTTTTGGATTTAGAAGCAGATATTTCCCTGTGCTTACTGCAGTTTCTTCCATATGCCAGAAATGGGCTGAAAACGCCTGTTTTGGGACTCTGCAGAGAAAGTGTTTGCAGACTGCTGAATCCACACACGGGTTTAACTCTGGAAGTTGAGTGCACACATTGACAACCGTTCTGTTAGATAGCTGCGTTTTGGATTTAGAAGCAGATATTTCCCTGTGCTTACTGCTGTTTCTTCCATATGCCGGTAATGGGCTGAAAACGCCTGTTTTGGGACTCTGCAGAGAAAGTGTTTGCAGACTGCTGAATCCACACACGGGTTTAACTCTGGAAGTTGAGTGCACACATTGACAACCGTTCTGTTAGATAGCTGCGTTTTGGATTTAGAAGCAGATATTTCCCTGTGCTTACTGCTGTTTCTTCCATATGCCGGTAATGGACTGAAAACGCCTGTTTTGGGACTCTGCAGAGAAAGTGTTTGCAGACTGCTGAATCCACACACGGGTTTAACTCTGGAAGTTGAGTGCACACATTGACAACCGTTCTGTTAGATAGCTGCGTTTTGGATTTAGAAGCAGATATTTCCCTGTGCTTACTGCTGTTTCTTCCATATGCCGGTAATGGGCTGAAAACGCCTGTTTTGGGACTCTGCAGAGAATGTGTTTGCAGACTGCTGAATCCACACACGGGTTTAACTCTGGAAGTTTAGTGCACACATTGACAACCGTTCTGTTAGATAGCTGCGTTTTGGATTTAGAAGCAGATATTTCCCTGTGCTTACTGCTGTTTCTTCCATATGCCGGTAATGGGCTGAAAACGCCTGTTTTGGGACTCTGCAGAGAAAGTGTTTGCAGACTGCTGAATCCACACACGGGTTTAACTCTGGAAGTTGAGTGCACACATTGACAACCGTTCTGTTAGATAGCTGCGTTTTGGATTTAGAAGCAGATATTTCCCTGTGCTTACTGCTGTTTCTTCCATATGCCGGTAATGGGCTGAAAACGCCTGTTTTGGGACTCTGCACAGAAAGTGTTTGCAGACTGCTGAATCCACACACGGGTTTAACTCTGGAAGTTGAGTGCACACATTGACAACCGTTCTGTTAGATAGCTGCGTTTTGGATTTAGAAGCAGATATTTCCCTGTGCTTACTGCAGTTTCTTCCATATGCCGGTAATGGGCTGAAAACGCCTGTTTTGGGACTCTGCAGAGAAAGTGTTTGCAGACTGCTGAATCCACACACTGGTTTAACTCTGGAAGTTGAGTGCACACATTGACAACCGTTCTGTTAGATAGCTGCGTTTTGGATTTAGAAGCAGATATTTCCCTGTGCTTACTGCTGTTTCTTCCATATGCCGGTAATGGGCTGAAAACGCCTGTTTTGGGTCTCTGCAGAGAAAGTGTTTGCAGACTGCTGAATCCACACACGGGTTTAACTCTGAAAGTTGAGTGCACACATTGACAACCGTTCTGTTAGATAGCTGCGTTTTGGATTTAGAAGCAGATATTTCCCTGTGCTTACTGCTGTTTCTTCCATATGCCGGTAATGGGCTGAAAACGCCTGTTTTGGGACTCTGCAGAGAAAGTGTTTGCAGACTGCTGAATCCACACACGGGTTTAACTCTGGAAGTTGAGTGCACACATTGACAACCATTCTGTTAGATAGCTGCGTTTTGGATTTAGAAGCAGATATTTCCCTGTGCTTACTGCTGTTTCTTCCATATGCCGGTAATGGGCTGAAAACGCCTGTTTTGGGACTCTGCAGAGAAAGTGTTTGCAGACTGCTGAATCCACACACGGGTTTAACTCTGGAAGTTGAGTGCACACATTGACAACCGTTCTGTTAGATAGCTGCGTTTTGGATTTAGAAGCAGATATTTCCCTGTGCTTACTGCTGTTTCTTCCATATGCCGGTAATGGGCTGAAAACGCCTGTTTTGGGACTCTGCAGAGAAAGTGTTTGCAGACTGCTGAATCCACACACGGGTTTAACTCTGGAAGTTGAGTGCACACATTGACAACCGTTCTGTTAGATAGCTGCGTTTTGGATTTAGAAGCAGATATTTCCCTGTGCTTACTGCTGTTTCTTCCATATGCCGGTAATGGGCTGAAAACGCCTGTTTTGGGACTCTGCAGAGAAAGTGTTTGCAGACTGCTGAATCCACACACGGGTTTAACTCTGGATGTTGAGTGCACACATTGACAACCGTTCTGTTAGATAGCTGCGTTTTGGATTTAGAAGCAGATATTTCCCTGTGCTTACTGCTGTTTCTTCCATATGCCGGTAATGGGCTGAAAACGCCTGTTTTGGGACTCTGCAGAGAAAGTGTTTGCAGACTGCTGAATCCACACACGGGTTTAACTCTGGAAGTTGAGTGCACACATTGACAACCGTTCTGTTAGATAGCTGCGTTTTGGATTTAGAAGCAGATATTTCCCAGTGCTTACTGCTGTTTCTTCCATATGCCGGTAAAGGGCTGAAAACGCCTGTTTTGGGACTCTGCAGAGAAAGTGTTTGCAGACTGCTGAATCCACACACGGGTTTAACTCTGGAAGTTGAGTGCACACATTGACAACCGTTCTGTTAGATAGCTGCGTTTTGGATTTAGAAGCAGATATTTCCCTGTGCTTACTGCAGTTTCTTCCATATGCCAGAAATGGGCTGAAAACGCCTGTTTTGGGACTCTGCAGAGAAAGTGTTTGCAGACTGCTGAATCCACACACGGGTTTAACTCTGGAAGTTGAGTGCACACATTGACAACCATTCTGTTAGATAGCTGCGTTTTGGATTTAGAAGCAGATATTTCCCTGTGCTTACTGCTGTTTCTTCCATATGCCGGTAATGGGCTGAAAACGCCTGTTTTGGGACTCTGCAGAGAAAGTGTTTGCAGACTGCTGAATCCACACACGGGTTTAACTCTGGAAGTTGAGTGCACACATTGACAACCGTTCTGTTAGATAGCTGCGTTTTGGATTTAGAAGCAGATATTTCCCTGTGCTTACTGCTGTTTCTTCCATATGCCGGTAATGGGCTGAAAACGCCTGTTTTGGGACTCTGCAGAGAAAGTGTTTGCAGACTGCTGAATCCACACACGGGTTTAACTCTGGAAGTTGAGTGCACACATTGACAACCGTTCTGTTAGATAGCTGCGTTTTGGATTTAGAAGCAGATATTTCCCTGTGCTTACTGCTGTTTCTTCCATATGCCGGTAATGGGCTGAAAACGCCTGTTTTGGGACTCTGCAGAGAAAGTGTTTGCAGACTGCTGAATCCACACACGGGTTTAACTCTGGATGTTGAGTGCACACATTGACAACCGTTCTGTTAGATAGCTGCGTTTTGGATTTAGAAGCAGATATTTCCCTGTGCTTACTGCAGTTTCTTCCATATGCCGGTAATGGGCTGAAAACGCCTGTTTTGGGACTCTGCAGAGAAAGTGTTTGCAGACTGCTGAATCCACACACGGGTTTAACTCTGGAAGTTGAGTGCACACATTGACAACCGTTCTGTTAGATAGCTGCGTTTTGGATTTAGAAGCAGATATTTCCCAGTGCTTACTGCTGTTTCTTCCATATGCCGGTAAAGGGCTGAAAACGCCTGTTTTGGGACTCTGCAGAGAAAGTGTTTGCAGACTGCTGAATCCACACACGGGTTTAACTCTGGAAGTTGAGTGCACACATTGACAACCGTTCTGTTAGATAGCTGCGTTTTGGATTTAGAAGCAGATATTTCCCTGTGCTTACTGCAGTTTCTTCCATATGCCAGAAATGGGCTGAAAACGCCTGTTTTGGGACTCTGCAGAGAAAGTGTTTGCAGACTGCTGAATCCACACACGGGTTTAACTCTGGAAGTTGAGTGCACACATTGACAACCGTTCTGTTAGATAGCTGCGTTTTGGATTTAGAAGCAGATATTTCCCTGTGCTTACTGCTGTTTCTTCCATATGCCGGTAATGGGCTGAAAACGCCTGTTTTGGGACTCTGAAGAGAAAGTGTTTGCAGACTGCTGAATCCACACACGGGTTTAACTCTGGAAGTTGAGTGCACACATTGACAACCGTTCTGTTAGATAGCTGCGTTTTGGATTTAGAAGCAGATATTTCCCAGTGCTTACTGCTGTTTCTTCCATATGCCGGTAATGGGCTGAAAACGCCTGTTTTGGGACTCTGCAGAGAAAGTGTTTGCAGACTGCTGAATCCACACACGGGTTTAACTCTGGAAGTTGAGTGCACACATTGACAACCGTTCTGTTAGATAGCTGCGTTTTGGATTTAGAAGCAGATATTTCCCTGTGCTTACTGCTGTTTCTTCCATATGCCGGTAATGGGCTGAAAACGCCTGTTTTGGGACTCTGCAGAGAATGTGTTTGCAGACTGCTGAATCCACACACGGGTTTAACTCTGGAAGTTGAGTGCACACATTGACAACCGTTCTGTTAGATAGCTGCGTTTTGGATTTAGAAGCAGATATTTCCCTGTGCTTACTGCTGTTTCTTCCATATGCCGGTAATGGGCTGAAAACGCCTGTTTTGGGACTCTGCAGAGAAAGTGTTTGCAGAGTGCTGAATCCACACACGGGTTTAACTCTGGAAGTTGAGTGCACACATTGACAACCGTTCTGTTAGATAGCTGTGTTTTGGATTTAGAAGCAGATATTTCCCTGTGCTTACTGCTGTTTCTTCCATATGCCGGTAATGGGCTGAAAACGCCTGTTTTGGGACTCTGCAGAGAAAGTGTTTGCAGACTGCTGAATCCACACACGGGTTTAACTCTGGAAGTTGAGTGCACACATTGACAACCGTTCTGTTAGATAGCTGCGTTTTGGATTTAGAAGCAGATATTTCCCTGTGCTTACTGCAGTTTCTTCCATATGCCGGTAATGGGCTGAAAACGCCTGTTTTGGGACTCTGCAGAGAAAGTGTTTGCAGACTGCTGAATCCACACACGGGTTTAACTCTGGAAGTTGAGTGCACACATTGACAACCGTTCTGTTAGATTGCTGCGTTTTGGATTTAGAAGCAGATATTTCCCTGTGCTTACTGCTGTTTCTTCCATATGCCGGTAATGGGCTGAAAACGCCTGTTTTGGGACTCTGCAGAGAAAGTGTTTGCAGACTGCTGAATCCACACACGGGTTTAACTCTGGAAGTTGAGTGCACACATTGACAACCGTTCTGTTAGATAGCTGCGTTTTGGATTTAGAAGCAGATATTTCCCTGTGCTTACTGCTGTTTCTTCCATATGCCGGTAATGGGCTGAAAACGCCTGTTTTGGGACTCTGCAGAGAAAGTGTTTGCAGACTGCTGAATCCACACCCGGGTTTAACTCTGGAAGTTGAGTGCACACATTGACAACCGTTCTGTTAGATAGCTGCGTTTTGGATTTAGAAGCAGATATTTCCCTGTGCTTACTTCAGTTTCTTCCATATGCCGGTAATGGGCTGAAAACGCCTGTTTTGCGACTCTGCAGAGAAAGTGTTTGCAGACTGCTGAATCCACACACTGGTTTAACTCTGGAAGTTGAGTGCACACATTGACAACCGTTCTGTTAGATTGCTGCGTTTTGGATTTAGAAGCAGATATTTCCCTGTGCTTACTGCAGTTTCTTCCATATGCCGGTAATGGGCTGAAAACGCCTGTTTTGGGACTCTGCAGAGAAAGTGTTTGCAGACTGCTGAATCCACACACTGGTTTAACTCTGGAAGTTGAGTGCACACATTGACAACCGTTCTGTTAGATTGCTGCGTTTTGGATTTAGAAGCAGATATTTCCCTGTGCTTACTGCAGTTTCTTCCATATGCCGGTAATGGGCTGAAAACGCCTGTTTTGGGACTCTGCACAGATAGTGTTTGCAGACTGCTGAATCCACACACGGGTTTAACTCTGGAAGTTGAGTGCACACATTGACAACCGTTCTGTTAGATAGCTGCGTTTTGGATTTAGAAGCAGATATTTCCCTGTGCTTACTGCTGTTTCTTCCATATGCCGGTAATGGGCTGAAAACGCCTGTTTTGGGACTCTGCAGAGAAAGTGTTTGCAGACTGCTGAATCCACACACTGGTTTAACTCTGGAAGTTGAGTGCACACATTGACAACCGTTCTGTTAGATAGCTGCGTTTTGGATTTAGAAGCAGATATTTCCCTGTGCTTACTGCTGTTTCTTCCATATGCCGGTAATGGGCTGAAAACGCCTGTTTTGGGACTCTGCAGAGAAAGTGTTTGCAGACTGCTGAATCCACACACGGGTTTAACTCTGGAAGTTGAGTGCACACATTGACAACCGTTCTGTTAGATAGCTGCGTTTTGGATTTAGAAGCAGATATTTCCCTGTGCTTACTGCAGTTTCTTCCATATGCCGATAATGGGCTGAAAACGCCTGTTTTGGGACTCTGCAGAGAAAGTGTTTGCAGACTGCTGAATCCACACACGGGTTTAACTCTGGAAGTTGAGTGCACACATTGACAACCGTTCTGTTAGATAGCTGCGTTTTGGATTTAGAAGCAGATATTTCCCAGTGCTTACTGCTGTTTCTTCCATATGCCGGTAAAGGGCTGAAAACGCCTGTTTTGGGACTCTGCAGAGAAAGTGTTTGCAGACTGCTGAATCCACACACGGGTTTAACTCTGGAAGCTGAGTGCACACATTGACAACCGTTCTGTTAGATAGCTGCGTTTTGGATTTAGAAGCAGATATTTCCCTGTGCTTACTGCAGTTTCTTCCATATGCCAGAAATGGGCTGAAAACGCCTGTTTTGGGACTCTGCAGAGAAAGTGTTTGCAGACTGCTGAATCCACACACGGGTTTAACTCTGGAAGTTGAGTGCACACATTGACAACCGTTCTGTTAGATAGCTGCGTTTTGGATTTAGAAGCAGATATTTCCCTGTGCTTACTGCTGTTTCTTCCATATGCCGGTAATGGGCTGAAAACGCCTGTTTTGGGACTCTGCAGAGAAAGTGTTTGCAGACTGCTGAATCCACACACGGGTTTAACTCTGGAAGTTGAGTGCACACATTGACAACCGTTCTGTTAGATAGCTGCGTTTTGGATTTAGAAGCAGATATTTCCCTGTGCTTACTGCTGTTTCTTCCATATGCCGGTAATGGACTGAAAACGCCTGTTTTGGGACTCTGCAGAGAAAGTGTTTGCAGACTGCTGAATCCACACACGGGTTTAACTCTGGAAGTTGAGTGCACACATTGACAACCGTTCTGTTAGATAGCTGCGTTTTGGATTTAGAAGCAGATATTTCCCTGTGCTTACTGCTGTTTCTTCCATATGCCGGTAATGGGCTGAAAACGCCTGTTTTGGGACTCTGCAGAGAAAGTGTTTGCAGACTGCTGAATCCACACACGGGTTTAACTCTGGAAGTTGAGTGCACACATTGACAACCGTTCTGTTAGATAGCTGCGTTTTGGATTTAGAAGCAGATATTTCCCTGTGCTTACTGCTGTTTCTTCCATATGCCGGTAATGGGCTGAAAACGCCTGTTTTGGGACTCTGCAGAGAAAGTGTTTGCAGACTGCTGAATCCACACACGGGTTTTACTCTGGAAGTTGAGTGCACACATTGACAACCGTTCTGTTAGATAGCTGCGTTTTGGATTTAGAAGCAGATATTTCCCTGTGCTTACTGCAGTTTCTTCCATATGCCGGTAATGGGCTGAAAACGCCTGTTTTGGGACTCTGCAGAGAAAGTGTTTGCAGACTGCTGAATCCACACACTGGTTTAACTCTGGAAGTTGAGTGCACACATTGACAACCGTTCTGTTAGATAGCTGCGTTTTGGATTTAGAAGCAGATATTTCCCTGTGCTTACTGCTGTTTCTTCCATATGCCGGTAATGGGCTGAAAACGCCTGTTTTGGGACTCTGCAGAGAAAGTGTTTGCAGACTGCTGAATCCACACACGGGTTTAACTCTGGAAGTTGAGTGCACACATTGACAACCGTTCTGTTAGATAGCTGCGTTTTGGATTTAGAAGCAGATATTTCCCTGTGCTTACTGCAGTTTCTTCCATATGCCGGTAATGGGCTGAAAACGCCTGTTTTGGGACTCTGCAGAGAAAGTGTTTGCAGACTGCTGAATCCACACACGGGTTTAACTCTGGAAGTTGAGTGCACACATTGACAACCGTTCTGTTAGATAGCTGCGTTTTGGATTTAGAAGCAGATATTTCCCAGTGCTTACTGCTGTTTCTTCCATATGCCGGTAAAGGGCTGAAAACGCCTGTTTTGGGACTCTGCAGAGAAAGTGTTTGCAGACTGCTGAATCCACACACGGGTTTAACTCTGGAAGTTGAGTGCACACATTGACAACCGTTCTGTTAGATAGCTGCGTTTTGGATTTAGAAGCAGATATTTCCCTGTGCTTACTGCAGTTTCTTCCATATGCCAGAAATGGGCTGAAAACGCCTGTTTTGGGACTCTGCAGAGAAAGTGTTTGCAGACTGCTGAATCCACACACGGGTTTAACTCTGGAAGTTGAGTGCACACATTGACAACCGTTCTGTTAGATAGCTGCGTTTTGGATTTAGAAGCAGATATTTCCCTGTGCTTACTGCTGTTTCTTCCATATGCCGGTAATGGGCTGAAAACGCCTGTTTTGGGACTCTGCAGAGAAAGTGTTTGCAGACTGCTGAATCCACACACGGGTTTAACTCTGGAAGTTGAGTGCACACATTGACAACCGTTCTGTTAGATAGCTGCGTTTTGGATTTAGAAGCAGATATTTCCCTGTGCTTACTGCTGTTTCTTCCATATGCCGGTAATGGGCTGAAAACGCCTGTTTTGGGACTCTGCAGAGAAAGTGTTTGCAGACTGCTGAATCCACACACGGGTTTAACTCTGGAAGTTGAGTGCACACATTGACAACCGTTCTGTTAGATAGCTGCGTTTTGGATTTAGAAGCAGATATTTCCCTGTGCTTACTGCTGTTTCTTCCATATGCCGGTAATGGGCTGAAAACGCCTGTTTTGGGACTCTGCAGAGAAAGTGTTTGCAGACTGCTGAATCCACACACGGGTTTTACTCTGGAAGTTGAGTGCACACATTGACAACCGTTCTGTTAGATAGCTGCGTTTTGGATTTAGAAGCAGATATTTCCCTGTGCTTACTGCAGTTTCTTCCATATGCCGGTAATGGGCTGAAAACGCCTGTTTTGGGACTCTGCAGAGAAAGTGTTTGCAGACTGCTGAATCCACACACTGGTTTAACTCTGGAAGTTGAGTGCACACATTGACAACCGTTCTGTTAGATAGCTGCGTTTTGGATTTAGAAGCAGATATTTCCCTGTGCTTACTGCTGTTTCTTCCATATGCCGGTAATGGGCTGAAAACGCCTGTTTTGGGACTCTGCAGAGAAAGTGTTTGCAGACTGCTGAATCCACACACGGGTTTAACTCTGGAAGTTGAGTGCACACATTGACAACCGTTCTGTTAGATAGCTGCGTTTTGGATTTAGAAGCAGATATTTCCCTGTGCTTACTGCAGTTTCTTCCATATGCCGGTAATGGGCTGAAAACGCCTGTTTTGGGACTCTGCAGAGAAAGTGTTTGCAGACTGCTGAATCCACACACGGGTTTAACTCTGGAAGTTGAGTGCACACATTGACAACCGTTCTGTTAGATAGCTGCGTTTTGGATTTAGAAGCAGATATTTCCCAGTGCTTACTGCTGTTTCTTCCATATGCCGGTAAAGGGCTGAAAACGCCTGTTTTGGGACTCTGCAGAGAAAGTGTTTGCAGACTGCTGAATCCACACACGGGTTTAACTCTGGAAGTTGAGTGCACACATTGACAACCGTTCTGTTAGATAGCTGCGTTTTGGATTTAGAAGCAGATATTTCCCTGTGCTTACTGCAGTTTCTTCCATATGCCAGAAATGGGCTGAAAACGCCTGTTTTGGGACTCTGCAGAGAAAGTGTTTGCAGACTGCTGAATCCACACACGGGTTTAACTCTGGAAGTTGAGTGCACACATTGACAACCGTTCTGTTAGATAGCTGCGTTTTGGATTTAGAAGCAGATATTTCCCTGTGCTTACTGCTGTTTCTTCCATATGCCGGTAATGGGCTGAAAACGCCTGTTTTGGGACTCTGCAGAGAAAGTGTTTGCAGACTGCTGAATCCACACACGGGTTTAACTCTGGAAGTTGAGTGCACACATTGACAACCGTTCTGTTAGATAGCTGCGTTTTGGATTTAGAAGCAGATATTTCCCAGTGCTTACTGCTGTTTCTTCCATATGCCGGTAATGGGCTGAAAACGCCTGTTTTGGGACTCTGCAGAGAAAGTGTTTGCAGACTGCTGAATCCACACACGGGTTTAACTCTGGAAGTTGAGTGCACACATTGACAACCGTTCTGTTAGATAGCTGCGTTTTGGATTTAGAAGCAGATATTTCCCTGTGCTTACTGCTGTTTCTTCCATATGCCGGTAATGGGCTGAAAACGCCTGTTTTGGGACTCTGCAGAGAATGTGTTTGCAGACTGCTGAATCCACACACGGGTTTAACTCTGGAAGTTGAGTGCACACATTGACAACCGTTCTGTTAGATAGCTGCGTTTTGGATTTAGAAGCAGATATTTCCCTGTGCTTACTGCTGTTTCTTCCATATGCCGGTAATGGGCTGAAAACGCCTGTTTTGGGACTCTGCAGAGAAAGTGTTTGCAGACTGCTGAATCCACACACGGGTTTAACTCTGGAAGTTGAGTGCACACATTGACAACCGTTCTGTTAGATAGCTGTGTTTTGGATTTAGAAGGAGATATTTCCCTGTGCTTACTGCTGTTTCTTCCATATGCCGGTAATGGGCTGAAAACGCCTGTTTTGGGACTCTGCAGAGAAAGTGTTTGCAGACTGCTGAATCCACACACGGGTTTAACTCTGGAAGTTGAGTGCACACATTGACAACCGTTCTGTTAGATAGCTGCGTTTTGGATTTAGAAGCAGATATTTCCCTGTGCTTACTGCAGTTTCTTCCTTATGCCGGTAATGGGCTGAAAACGCCTGTTTTGGGACTCTGCAGAGAAAGTGTTTGCAGACTGCTGAATCCACACACGGGTTTAACTCTGGAAGTTGAGTGCACACATTGACAACCGTTCTGTTAGATTGCTGCGTTTTGGATTTAGAAGCAGATATTTCCCTGTGCTTACTGCTGTTTCTTCCATATGCCGGTAATGGGCTGAAAACGCCTGTTTTGGGACTCTGCAGAGAAAGTGTTTGCAGACTGCTGAATCCACACACGGGTTTAACTCTGGAAGTTGAGTGCACACATTGACAACCGTTCTGTTAGATAGCTGCGTTTTGGATTTAGAAGCAGATATTTCCCTGTGCTTACTGCTGTTTCTTCCATATGCCGGTAATGGGCTGAAAACGCCTGTTTTGGGACTCTGCAGAGAAAGTGTTTGCAGACTGCTGAATCCACACCCGGGTTTAACTCTGGAAGTTGAGTGCACACATTGACAACCGTTCTGTTAGATAGCTGCGTTTTGGATTTAGAAGCAGATATTTCCCTGTGCTTACTTCAGTTTCTTCCATATGCCGGTAATGGGCTGAAAACGCCTGTTTTGGGACTCTGCAGAGAAAGTGTTTGCAGACTGCTGAATCCACACACTGGTTTAACTCTGGAAGTTGAGTGCACACATTGACAACCGTTCTGTTAGATTGCTGCGTTTTGGATTTAGAAGCAGATATTTCCCTGTGCTTACTGCAGTTTCTTCCATATGCCGGTAATGGGCTGAAAACGCCTGTTTTGGGACTCTGCAGAGAAAGTGTTTGCAGACTGCTGAATCCACACACTGGTTTAACTCTGGAAGTTGAGTGCACACATTGACAACCGTTCTGTTAGATTGCTGCGTTTTGGATTTAGAAGCAGATATTTCCCTGTGCTTACTGCAGTTTCTTCCATATGCCGGTAATGGGCTGAAAACGCCTGTTTTGGGACTCTGCACAGAAAGTGTTTGCAGACTGCTGAATCCACACACGGGTTTAACTCTGGAAGTTGAGTGCACACATTGACAACCGTTCTGTTAGATAGCTGCGTTTTGGATTTAGAAGCAGATATTTCCCTGTGCTTACTGCTGTTTCTTCCATATGCCGGTAATGGACTGAAAACGCCTGTTTTGGGACTCTGCAGAGAAAGTGTTTGCAGACTGCTGAATCCACACACTGGTTTAACTCTGGAAGTTGAGTGCACACATTGACAACCGTTCTGTTAGATAGCTGCGTTTTGGATTTAGAAGCAGATATTTCCCTGTGCTTACTGCTGTTTCTTCCATATGCCGGTAATGGGCTGAAAACGCCTGTTTTGGGACTCTGCAGAGAAAGTGTTTGCAGACTGCTGAATCCACACACGGGTTTAACTCTGGAAGTTGAGTGCACACATTGACAACCGTTCTGTTAGATAGCTGCGTTTTGGATTTAGAAGCAGATATTTCCCTGTGCTTACTGCAGTTTCTTCCATATGCCGATAATGGGCTGAAAACGCCTGTTTTGGGACTCTGCAGAGAAAGTGTTTGCAGACTGCTGAATCCACACACGGGTTTAACTCTGGAAGTTGAGTGCACACATTGACAACCGTTCTGTTAGATAGCTGCGTTTTGGATTTAGAAGCAGATATTTCCCTGTGCTTACTGCAGTTTCTTCCATATGCCAGAAATGGGCTGAAAACGCCTGTTTTGGGACTCTGCAGAGAAAGTGTTTGCAGACTGCTGAATCCACACACGGGTTTAACTCTGGAAGTTGAGTGCACACATTGACAACCGTTCTGTTAGATAGCTGCGTTTTGGATTTAGAAGCAGATATTTCCCTGTGCTTACTGCTGTTTCTTCCATATGCCGGTAATGGGCTGAAAACGCCTGTTTTGGGACTCTGCAGAGAAAGTGTTTGCAGACTGCTGAATCCACACACGGGTTTAACTCTGGAAGTTGAGTGCACACATTGACAACCGTTCTGTTAGATAGCTGCGTTTTGGATTTAGAAGCAGATATTTCCCTGTGCTTACTGCTGTTTCTTCCATATGCCGGTAATGGACTGAAAACGCCTGTTTTGGGACTCTGCAGAGAAAGTGTTTGCAGACTGCTGAATCCACACACGGGTTTAACTCTGGAAGTTGAGTGCACACATTGACAACCGTTCTGTTAGATAGCTGCGTTTTGGATTTAGAAGCAGATATTTCCCTGTGCTTACTGCTGTTTCTTCCATATGCCGGTAATGGGCTGAAAACGCCTGTTTTGGGACTCTGCAGAGAATGTGTTTGCAGACTGCTGAATCCACACACGGGTTTAACTCTGGAAGTTTAGTGCACACATTGACAACCGTTCTGTTAGATAGCTGCGTTTTGGATTTAGAAGCAGATATTTCCCTGTGCTTACTGCTGTTTCTTCCATATGCCGGTAATGGGCTGAAAACGCCTGTTTTGGGACTCTGCAGAGAAAGTGTTTGCAGACTGCTGAATCCACACACGGGTTTAACTCTGGAAGTTGAGTGCACACATTGACAACCGTTCTGTTAGATAGCTGCGTTTTGGATTTAGAAGCAGATATTTCCCTGTGCTTACTGCTGTTTCTTCCATATGCCGGTAATGGGCTGAAAACGCCTGTTTTGGGACTCTGCACAGAAAGTGTTTGCAGACTGCTGAATCCACACACGGGTTTAACTCTGGAAGTTGAGTGCACACATTGACAACCGTTCTGTTAGATAGCTGCGTTTTGGATTTAGAAGCAGATATTTCCCTGTGCTTACTGCAGTTTCTTCCATATGCCGGTAATGGGCTGAAAACGCCTGTTTTGGGACTCTGCAGAGAAAGTGTTTGCAGACTGCTGAATCCACACACTGGTTTAACTCTGGAAGTTGAGTGCACACATTGACAACCGTTCTGTTAGATAGCTGCGTTTTGGATTTAGAAGCAGATATTTCCCTGTGCTTACTGCTGTTTCTTCCATATGCCGGTAATGGGCTGAAAACGCCTGTTTTGGGTCTCTGCAGAGAAAGTGTTTGCAGACTGCTGAATCCACACACGGGTTTAACTCTGAAAGTTGAGTGCACACATTGACAACCGTTCTGTTAGATAGCTGCGTTTTGGATTTAGAAGCAGATATTTCCCTGTGCTTACTGCTGTTTCTTCCATATGCCGGTAATGGGCTGAAAACGCCTGTTTTGGGACTCTGCAGAGAAAGTGTTTGCAGACTGCTGAATCCACACACGGGTTTAACTCTGGAAGTTGAGTGCACACATTGACAACCATTCTGTTAGATAGCTGCGTTTTGGATTTAGAAGCAGATATTTCCCTGTGCTTACTGCTGTTTCTTCCATATGCCGGTAATGGGCTGAAAACGCCTGTTTTGGGACTCTGCAGAGAAAGTGTTTGCAGACTGCTGAATCCACACACGGGTTTAACTCTGGAAGTTGAGTGCACACATTGACAACCGTTCTGTTAGATAGCTGCGTTTTGGATTTAGAAGCAGATATTTCCCTGTGCTTACTGCTGTTTCTTCCATATGCCGGTAATGGGCTGAAAACGCCTGTTTTGGGACTCTGCAGAGAAAGTGTTTGCAGACTGCTGAATCCACACACGGGTTTAACTCTGGAAGTTGAGTGCACACATTGACAACCGTTCTGTTAGATAGCTGCGTTTTGGATTTAGAAGCAGATATTTCCCTGTGCTTACTGCTGTTTCTTCCATATGCCGGTAATGGGCTGAAAACGCCTGTTTTGGGACTCTGCAGAGAAAGTGTTTGCAGACTGCTGAATCCACACACGGGTTTAACTCTGGATGTTGAGTGCACACATTGACAACCGTTCTGTTAGATAGCTGCGTTTTGGATTTAGAAGCAGATATTTCCCTGTGCTTACTGCTGTTTCTTCCATATGCCGGTAATGGGCTGAAAACGCCTGTTTTGGGACTCTGCAGAGAAAGTGTTTGCAGACTGCTGAATCCACACACGGGTTTAACTCTGGAAGTTGAGTGCACACATTGACAACCGTTCTGTTAGATAGCTGCGTTTTGGATTTAGAAGCAGATATTTCCCAGTGCTTACTGCTGTTTCTTCCATATGCCGGTAAAGGGCTGAAAACGCCTGTTTTGGGACTCTGCAGAGAAAGTGTTTGCAGACTGCTGAATCCACACACGGGTTTAACTCTGGAAGTTGAGTGCACACATTGACAACCGTTCTGTTAGATAGCTGCGTTTTGGATTTAGAAGCAGATATTTCCCTGTGCTTACTGCAGTTTCTTCCATATGCCAGAAATGGGCTGAAAACGCCTGTTTTGGGACTCTGCAGAGAAAGTGTTTGCAGACTGCTGAATCCACACACGGGTTTAACTCTGGAAGTTGAGTGCACACATTGACAACCGTTCTGTTAGATAGCTACGTTTTGGATTTAGAAGCAGATATTTCCCTGTGCTTACTGCTGTTTCTTCCATATGCCGGTAATGGGCTGAAAACGCCTGTTTTGGGACTCTGCAGAGAAAGTGTTTGCAGACTGCTGAATCCACACACGGGTTTAACTCTGGAAGTTGAGTGCACACATTGACAACCGTTCTGTTAGATAGCTGCGTTTTGGATTTAGAAGCAGATATTTCCCAGTGCTTACTGCTGTTTCTTCCATACGCCGGTAATGGGCTGAAAACGCCTGTTTTGGGACTCTGCAGAGAAAGTGTTTGCAGACTGCTGAATCCACACACGGGTTTAACTCTGGAAGTTGAGTGCACACATTGACAACCGTTCTGTTAGATAGCTGCGTTTTGGATTTAGAAGCAGATATTTCCCTGTGCTTACTGCTGTTTCTTCCATATGCCGGTAATGGGCTGAAAACGCCTGTTTTGGGACTCTGCAGAGAATGTGTTTGCAGACTGCTGAATCCACACACGGGTTTAACTCTGGAAGTTGAGTGCACACATTGACAACCGTTCTGTTAGATAGCTGCGTTTTGGATTTAGAAGCAGATATTTCCCTGTGCTTACTGCTGTTTCTTCCATATGCCGGTAATGGGCTGAAAACGCCTGTTTTGGGACTCTGCAGAGAAAGTGTTTGCAGACTGCTGAATCCACACACGGGTTTAACTCTGGAAGTTGAGTGCACACATTGACAACCGTTCTGTTAGATAGCTGCGTTTTGGATTTAGAAGCAGATATTTCCCTGTGCTTACTGCTGTTTCTTCCATATGCCGGTAATGGGCTGAAAACGCCTGTTTTGGGACTCTGCAGAGAAAGTGTTTGCAGACTGCTGAATCCACACACGGGTTTAACTCTGGAAGTTGAGTGCACACATTGACAACCGTTCTGTTAGATAGCTGCGTTTTGGATTTAGAAGCAGATATTTCCCTGTGCTTACTGCAGTTTCTTCCATATGCCGGTAATGGGCTGAAAACGCCTGTTTTGGGACTCTGCAGAGAAAGTGTTTGCAGACTGCTGAATCCACACACTGGTTTAACTCTGGAAGTTGAGTGCACACATTGACAACCGTTCTGTTAGATTGCTGCGTTTTGGATTTAGAAGCAGATATTTCCCTGTGCTTACTGCTGTTTCTTCCATATGCCGGTAATGGGCTGAAAACGCCTGTTTTGGGACTCTGCAGAGAAAGTGTTTGCAGACTGCTGAATCCACACACGGGTTTAACTCTGGAAGTTGAGTGCACACATTGACAACCGTTCTGTTAGATTGCTGCGTTTTGGATTTAGAAGCAGATATTTCCCTGTGCTTACTGCTGTTTCTTCCATATGCCGGTAATGGGCTGAAAACGCCTGTTTTGGGACTCTGCAGAGAAAGTGTTTGCAGACTGCTGAATCCACACACTGGTTTAACTCTGGAAGTTGAGTGCACACATTGACAACCGTTCTGTTAGATTGCTGCGTTTTGGATTTAGAAGCAGATATTTCCCTGTGCTTACTGCAGTTTCTTCCATATGCCGGTAATGGGCTGAAAACGCCTGTTTTGGGACTCTGCACAGAAAGTGTTTGCAGACTGCTGAATCCACACACGGGTTTAACTCTGGAAGTTGAGTGCACACATTGACAACCGTTCTGTTAGATAGCTGCGTTTTGGATTTAGAAGCAGATATTTCCCTGTGCTTACTGCTGTTTCTTCCATATGCCGGTAATGGGCTGAAAACGCCTGTTTTGGGACTCTGCAGAGAAAGTGTTTGCAGACTGCTGAATCCACACACTGGTTTAACTCTGGAAGTTGAGTGCACACATTGACAACCGTTCTGTTAGATAGCTGCGTTTTGGATTTAGAAGCAGATATTTCCCTGTGCTTACTGCTGTTTCTTCCATATGCCGGTAATGGGCTGAAAACGCCTGTTTTGGGACTCTGCAGAGAAAGTGTTTGCAGACTGCTGAATCCACACACGGGTTTAACTCTGGAAGTTGAGTGCACACATTGACAACCGTTCTGTTAGATAGCTGCGTTTTGGATTTAGAAGCAGATATTTCCCTGGGCTTACTGCAGTTTCTTCCATATGCCGGTAATGGGCTGAAAACGCCTGTTTTGGGACTCTGCAGAGAAAGTGTTTGCAGACTGCTGAATCCACACACGGGTTTAACTCTGGAAGTTGAGTGCACACATTGACAACCGTTCTGTTAGATAGCTGCGTTTTGGATTTAGAAGCAGATATTTCCCAGTGCTTACTGCTGTTTCTTCCATATGCCGGTAAAGGGCTGAAAACGCCTGTTTTGGGACTCTGCAGAGAAAGTGTTTGCAGACTGCTGAATCCACACACGGGTTTAACTCTGGAAGTTGAGTGCACACATTGACAACCGTTCTGTTAGATAGCTGCGTTTTGGATTTAGAAGCAGATATTTCCCTGTGCTTACTGCAGTTTCTTCCATATGCCAGAAATGGGCTGAAAACGCCTGTTTTGGGACTCTGCAGAGAAAGTGTTTGCAGACTGCTGAATCCACACACGGGTTTAACTCTGGAAGTTGAGTGCACACATTGACAACCGTTCTGTTAGATAGCTGCGTTTTGGATTTAGAAGCAGATATTTCCCTGTGCTTACTGCTGTTTCTTCCATATGCCGGTAATGGGCTGAAAACGCCTGTTTTGGGACTCTGCAGAGAAAGTGTTTGCAGACTGCTGAATCCACACACGGGTTTAACTCTGGAAGTTGAGTGCACACATTGACAACCGTTCTGTTAGACAGCTGCGTTTTGGATTTAGAAGCAGATATTTCCCAGTGCTTACTGCTGTTTCTTCCATATGCCGGTAATGGGCTGAAAACGCCTGTTTTGGGACTCTGCAGAGAAAGTGTTTGCAGACTGCTGAATCCACACACGGGTTTAACTCTGGAAGTTGAGTGCACACATTGACAACCGTTCTGTTAGATAGCTGCGTTTTGGATTTAGAAGCAGATATTTCCCTGTGCTTACTGCTGTTTCTTCCATATGCCAGAAATGGGCTGAAAACGCCTGTTTTGGGACTCTGCAGAGAAAGTGTTTGCAGACTGCTGAATCCACACACGGGTTTAACTCTGGAAGTTGAGTGCACACATTGACAACCGTTCTGTTAGATAGCTGCGTTTTGGATTTAGAAGCAGATATTTCCCTGTGCTTACTGCTGTTTCTTCCATATGCCGGTAATGGGCTGAAAACGCCTGTTTTGGGACTCTGCAGAGAAAGTGTTTGCAGACTGCTGAATCCACACACGGGTTTAACTCTGGAAGTTGAGTGCACACATTGACAACCGTTCTGTTAGATAGCTGCGTTTTGGATTTAGAAGCAGATATTTCCCAGTGCTTACTGCTGTTTCTTCCATATGCCGGTAATGGGCTGAAAACGCCTGTTTTGGGACTCTGCAGAGAAAGTGTTTGCAGACTGCTGAATCCACACACGGGTTTAACTCTGGAAGTTGAGTGCACACATTGACAACCGTTCTGTTAGATAGCTGCGTTTTGGATTTAGAAGCAGATATTTCCCTGTGCTTACTGCAGTTTCTTCCATATGCCAGAAATGGGCTGAAAACGCCTGTTTTGGGACTCTGCAGAGAAAGTGTTTGCAGACTGCTGAATCCACACACGGGTTTAACTCTGGAAGTTGAGTGCACACATTGACAACCGTTCTGTTAGATAGCTGCGTTTTGGATTTAGAAGCAGATATTTCCCTGTGCTTACTGCTGTTTCTTCCATATGCCGGTAATGGGCTGAAAACGCCTGTTTTGGGACTCTGCAGAGAAAGTGTTTGCAGACTGCTGAATCCACACACGGGTTTAACTCTGGAAGTTGAGTGCACACATTGACAACCGTTCTGTTAGATAGCTGCGTTTTGGATTTAGAAGCAGATATTTCCCTGTGCTTACTGCTGTTTCTTCCATATGCCGGTAATGGGCTGAAAACGCCTGTTTTGGGACTCTGCAGAGAATGTGTTTGCAGACTGCTGAATCCACACACGGGTTTAACTCTGGAAGTTGAGTGCACACATTGACAACCGTTCTGTTAGATAGCTGCGTTTTGGATTTAGAAGCAGATATTTCCCTGTGCTTACTGCTGTTTCTTCCATATGCCGGTAATGGGCTGAAAACGCCTGTTTTGGGACTCTGCAGAGAAAGTGTTTGCAGACTGCTGAATCCACACACGGGTTTAACTCTGGAAGTTGAGTGCACACATTGACAACCGTTCTGTTAGATAGCTGCGTTTTGGATTTAGAAGCAGATATTTCCCTGTGCTTACTGCTGTTTCTTCCATATGCCGGTAATGGGCTGAAAACGCCTGTTTTGGGACCCTGCAGAGAAAGTGTTTGCAGACTGCTGAATCCACACACGGGTTTAACTCTGGAAGTTGAGTGCACACATTGACAACCGTTCTGTTAGATAGCTGCGTTTTGGATTTAGAAGCAGATATTTCCCTGTGCTTACTGCAGTTTCTTCCATATGCCGGTAAAGGGCTGAAAACGCCTGTTTTGGGACTCTGCAGAGAAAGTGTTTGCAGACTGCTGAATCCACACACTGGTTTAACTCTGGAAGTTGAGTGCACACATTGACAACCGTTCTGTTAGATTGCTGCGTTTTGGATTTAGAAGCAGATATTTCCCTGTGCTTACTGCAGTTTCTTCCATATGCCGGTAATGGGCTGAAAACGCCTGTTTTGGGACTCTGCAGAGAAAGTGTTTGCAGACTGCTGAATCCACACACGGGTTTAACTCTGGAAGTTGAGTGCACACATTGACAACCGTTCTGTTAGATAGCTGCGTTTTGGATTTAGAAGCAGATATTTCCCTGTGCTTACTGCAGTTTCTTCCATATGCCGGTAAAGGGCTGAAAACGCCTGTTTTGGGACTCTGCAGAGAAAGTGTTTGCAGACTGCTGAATCCACACACGGGTTTAACTCTGGAAGTTGAGTGCACACATTGACAACCGTTCTGTTAGATAGCTGCGTTTTGGATTTAGAAGCAGATATTTCCCAGTGCTTACTGCTGTTTCTTCCATATGCCGGTAAAGGACTGAAAACGCCTGTTTTGGGACTCTGCAGAGAAAGTGTTTGCAGACTGCTGAATCCACACACGGGTTTAACTCTGGAAGTTGAGTGCACACATTGACAACCGTTCTGTTAGATAGCTGCGTTTTGGATTTAGAAGCAGATATTTCCCTGTGCTTACTGCAGTTTCTTCCATATGCCAGAAATGGGCTGAAAACGCCTGTTTTGGGACTCTGCAGAGAAAGTGTTTGCAGACTGCTGAATCCACACACGGGTTTAACTCTGGAAGTTGAGTGCACACATTGACAACCGTTCTGTTAGATAGCTGCGTTTTGGATTTAGAAGCAGATATTTCCCTGTGCTTACTGCTGTTTCTTCCATATGCCGGTAATGGGCTGAAAACGCCTGTTTTGGGACTCTGCAGAGAAAGTGTTTGCAGACTGCTGAATCCACACACGGGTTTAACTCTGGAAGTTGAGTGCACACATTGACAACCGTTCTGTTAGATAGCTGCGTTTTGGATTTAGAAGCAGATATTTCCCAGTGCTTACTGCTGTTTCTTCCATATGCCGGTAATGGGCTGAAAACGCCTGTTTTGGGACTCTGCAGAGAAAGTGTTTGCAGACTGCTGAATCCACACACGGGTTTAACTCTGGAAGTTGAGTGCACACATTGACAACCGTTCTGTTAGATAGCTGCGTTTTGGATTTAGAAGCAGATATTTCCCTGTGCTTACTGCTGTTTCTTCCATATGCCGGTAATGGGCTGAAAACGCCTGTTTTGGGACTCTGCAGAGAAAGTGTTTGCAGACTGCTGAATCCACACACGGGTTTAACTCTGGAAGTTGAGTGCACACATTGACAACCGTTCTGTTAGATAGCTGCGTTTTGGATTTAGAAGCAGATATTTCCCTGTGCTTACTGCTGTTTCTTCCATATGCCGGTAATGGGCTGAAAACGCCTGTTTTGGGACTCTGCAGAGAAAGTGTTTGCAGACTGCTGAATCCACACACGGGTTTAACTCTGGAAGTTGAGTGCACACATTGACAACCGTTCTGTTAGATAGCTGCGTTTTGGATTTAGAAGCAGATATTTCCCAGTGCTTACTGCTGTTTCTTCCATATGCCGGTAATGGGCTGAAAACGCCTGTTTTGGGACTCTGCAGAGAAAGTGTTTGCAGACTGCTGAATCCACACACGGGTTTAACTCTGGAAGTTGAGTGCACACATTGACAACCGTTCTGTTAGATAGCTGCGTTTTGGATTTAGAAGCAGATATTTCCCTGTGCTTACTGCAGTTTCTTCCATATGCCAGAAATGGGCTGAAAACGCCTGTTTTGGGACTCTGCAGAGAAAGTGTTTGCAGACTGCTGAATCCACACACGGGTTTAACTCTGGAAGTTGAGTGCACACATTGACAACCGTTCTGTTAGATAGCTGCGTTTTGGATTTAGAAGCAGATATTTCCCTGTGCTTACTGCAGTTTCTTCCATATGCCGGTAATGGGCTGAAAACGCCTGTTTTGGGACTCTGCAGAGAAAGTGTTTGCAGACTGCTGAATCCACACACGGGTTTAACTCTGGAAGTTGAGTGCACACATTGACAACCGTTCTGTTAGATAGCTGCGTTTTGGATTTAGAAGCAGATATTTCCCAGTGCTTACTGCTGTTTCTTCCATATGCCGGTAATGGGCTGAAAACGCCTGTTTTGGGACTCTGCAGAGAAAGTGTTTGCAGACTGCTGAATCCACACACGGGTTTAACTCTGGAAGTTGAGTGCACACATTGACAACCGTTCTGTTAGATACCTGCGTTTTGGATTTAGAAGCAGATATTTCCCTGTGCTTACTGCTGTTTCTTCCATATGCCGGTAATGGGCTGAAAACGCCTGTTTTGGGACTCTGCAGAGAATGTGTTTGCAGACTGCTGAATCCACACACGGGTTTAACTCTGGAAGTTGAGTGCACACATTGACAACCGTTCTGTTAGATAGCTGCGTTTTGGATTTAGAAGCAGATATTTCCCTGTGCTTACTGCTGTTTCTTCCATATGCCGGTAATGGGCTGAAAACGCCTGTTTTGGGACTCTGCAGAGAAAGTGTTTGCAGACTGCTGAATCCACACACGGGTTTAACTCTGGAAGTTGAGTGCACACATTGACAACCGTTCTGTTAGATAGCTGCGTTTTGGATTTAGAAGCAGATATTTCCCTGTGCTTACTGCTGTTTCTTCCATATGCCGGTAATGGGCTGAAAACGCCTGTTTTGGGACTCTGCAGAGAAAGTGTTTGCAGACTGCTGAATCCACACACGGGTTTAACTCTGGAAGTTGAGTGCACACATTGACAACCGTTCTGTTAGATAGCTGCGTTTTGGATTTAGAAGCAGATATTTCCCTGTGCTTACTGCTGTTTCTTCCATATGCCGGTAATGGGCTGAAAACGCCTGTTTGGGGACTCTGCAGAGAAAGTGTTTGCAGACTGCTGAATCCACACACGGGTTTAACTCTGGAAGTTGAGTGCACACATTGACAACCGTTCTGTTAGATAGCTGCGTTTTGGATTTAGAAGCAGATATTTCCCTGTGCTTACTGCAGTTTCTTCCATATGCCGGTAAAGGGATGAAAACGCCTGTTTTGGGACTCTGCAGAGAAAGTGTTTGCAGACTGCTGAATCCACACACTGGTTTAACTCTGGAAGTTGAGTGCACACATTGACAACCGTTCTGTTAGATTGCTGCGTTTTGGATTTAGAAGCAGATATTTCCCTGTGCTTACTGCTGTTTCTTCCATATGCCGGTAATGGGCTGAAAACGCCTGTTTTGGGACTCTGCAGAGAAAGTGTTTGCAGACTGCTGAATCCACACACGGGTTTAACTCTGGAAGTTGAGTGCACACATTGACAACCGTTCTGTTAGATAGCTGCGTTTTGGATTTAGAAGCATATATTTCCCTGTGCTTACTGCAGTTTCTTCCATATGCCGGTAATGGGCTGAAAACGCCTGTTTTGGGACTCTGCAGAGAAAGTGTTTGCAGACTGCTGAATCCACACACGGGTTTAACTCTGGAAGTTGAGTGCACACATTGACAACCGTTCTGTTAGATAGCTGCGTTTTGGATTTAGAAGCAGATATTTCCCAGTGCTTACTGCTGTTTCTTCCATATGCCGGTAAAGGGCTGAAAACGCCTGTTTTGGGACTCTGCAGAGAAAGTGTTTGCAGACTGCTGAATCCACACACGGGTTTAACTCTGGAAGTTGAGTGCACACATTGACAACCGTTCTGTTAGATAGCTGCGTTTTGGATTTAGAAGCAGATATTTCCCTGTGCTTACTGCAGTTTCTTCCATATGCCAGAAATGGGCTGAAAACGCCTGTTTTGGGACTCTGCAGAGAAAGTGTTTGCAGACTGCTGAATCCACACACGGGTTTAACTCTGGAAGTTGAGTGCACACATTGACAACCGTTCTGTTAGATAGCTGCGTTTTGGATTTAGAAGCAGATATTTCCCTGTGCTTACTGCTGTTTCTTCCATATGCCGGTAATGGGCTGAAAACGCCTGTTTTGGGACTCTGCAGAGAAAGTGTTTGCAGACTGCTGAATCCACACACGGGTTTAACTCTGGAAGTTGAGTGCACACATTGACAACCGTTCTGTTAGATAGCTGCGTTTTGGATTTAGAAGCAGATATTTCCCAGTGCTTACTGCTGTTTCTTCCATATGCCGGTAATGGGCTGAAAACGCCTGTTTTGGGACTCTGCAGAGAAAGTGTTTGCAGACTGCTGAATCCACACACGGGTTTAACTCTGGAAGTTGAGTGCACACATTGACAACCGTTCTGTTAGATAGCTGCGTTTTGGATTTAGAAGCAGATATTTCCCTGTGCTTACTGCAGTTTCTTCCATATGCCAGAAATGGGCTGAAAACGCCTGTTTTGGGACTCTGCAGAGAAAGTGTTTGCAGACTGCTGAATCCACACACGGGTTTAACTCTGGAAGTTGAGTGCACACATTGACAACCGTTCTGTTAGATAGCTGCGTTTTGGATTTAGAAGCAGATATTTCCCTGTGCTTACTGCTGTTTCTTCCATATGCCGGTAATGGGCTGAAAACGCCTGTTTTGGGACTCTGCAGAGAAAGTGTTTGCAGACTGCTGAATCCACACACGGGTTTAACTCTGGAAGTTGAGTGCACACATTGACAACCGTTCTGTTAGATAGCTGCGTTTTGGATTTAGAAGCAGATATTTCCCAGTGCTTACTGCTGTTTCTTCCATATGCCGGTAATGGGCTGAAAACGCCTGTTTTGGGACTCTGCAGAGAAAGTGTTTGCAGACTGCTGAATCCACACACGGGTTTAACTCTGGAAGTTGAGTGCACACATTGACAACCGTTCTGTTAGATAGCTGCGTTTTGGATTTAGAAGCAGATATTTCCCTGTGCTTACTGCAGTTTCTTCCATATGCCAGAAATGGGCTGAAAACGCCTGTTTTGGGACTCTGCAGAGAAAGTGTTTGCAGACTGCTGAATCCACACACGGGTTTAACTCTGGAAGTTGAGTGCACACATTGACAACCGTTCTGTTAGATAGCTGCGTTTTGGATTTAGAAGCAGATATTTCCCTGTGCTTACTGCTGTTTCTTCCATATGCCGGTAATGGGCTGAAAACGCCTGTTTTGGGACTCTGCAGAGAAAGTGTTTGCAGACTGCTGAATCCACACACGGGTTTAACTCTGGAAGTTGAGTGCACACATTGACAACCGTTCTGTTAGATAGCTGCGTTTTGGATTTAGAAGCAGATATTTCCCAGTGCTTACTGCTGTTTCTTCCATATGCCGGTAATGGGCTGAAAACGCCTGTTTTGGGACTCTGCAGAGAAAGTGTTTGCACACTGCTGAATCCACACACGGGTTTAACTCTGGAAGTTGAGTGCACACATTGACAACCGTTCTGTTAGATAGCTGCGTTTTGGATTTAGAAGCAGATATTTCCCTGTGCTTACTGCTGTTTCTTCCATATGCCGGTAATGGGCTGAAAACGCCTGTTTTGGGACTCTGCAGAGAATGTGTTTGCAGACTGCTGAATCCACACACGGGTTTAACTCTGGAAGTTGAGTGCACACATTGACAACCGTTCTGTTAGATAGCTGCGTTTTGGATTTAGAAGCAGATATTTCCCTGTGCTTACTGCTGTTTCTTCCATATGCCGGTAATGGGCTGAAAACGCCTGTTTTGGGACTCTGCAGAGAAAGTGTTTGCAGACTGCTGAATCCACACACGGGTTTAACTCTGGAAGTTGAGTGCACACATTGACAACCGTTCTGTTAGATAGCTGCGTTTTGGATTTAGAAGCAGATATTTCCCTGTGCTTACTGCTGTTTCTTCCATATGCCGGTAATGGGCTGAAAACGCCTGTTTTGGGACTCTGCAGAGAAAGTGTTTGCAGACTGCTGAATCCACACACGGGTTTAACTCTGGAAGTTGAGTGCACACATTGACAACCGTTCTGTTAGATAGCTGCGTTTTGGATTTAGAAGCAGATATTTCCCTGTGCTTACTGCAGTTTCTTCCATATGCCGGTAATGGGCTGAAAACGCCTGTTTTGGGACTCTGCAGAGAAAGTGTTTGCAGACTGCTGAATCCACACACGGGTTTAACTCTGGAAGTTGAGTGCACACATTGACAACCGTTCTGTTAGATAGCTGCGTTTTGGATTTAGAAGCAGATATTTCCCAGTGCTTACTGCTGTTTCTTCCATATGCCGGTAAAGGGCTGAAAACGCCTGTTTTGGGACTCTGCAGAGAAAGTGTTTGCAGACTGCTGAATCCACACACGGGTTTAACTCTGGAAGTTGAGTGCACACATTGACAACCGTTCTGTTAGATAGCTGCGTTTTGGATTTAGAAGCAGATATTTCCCTGTGCTTACTGCTGTTTCTTCCATATGCCGGTAATGGGCTGAAAACGCCTGTTTTGGGACTCTGCAGAGAAAGTGTTTGCAGACTGCTGAATCCACACACGGGTTTAACTCTGGAAGTTGAGTGCACACATTGACAACCGTTCTGTTAGATAGCTGCGTTTTGGATTTAGAAGCAGATATTTCCCTGTGCTTACTGCTGTTTCTTCCATATGCCGGTAATGGGCTGAAAACGCCTGTTTTGGGACTCTGCAGAGAAAGTGTTTGCAGACTGCTGAATCCACACACGGGTTTAACTCTGGAAGTTGAGTGCACACATTGACAACCGTTCTGTTAGATAGCTGCGTTTTGGATTTAGAAGCAGATATTTCCCTGTGCTTACTGCAGTTTCTTCCATATGCCAGAAATGGGCTGAAAACGCCTGTTTTGGGACTCTGCAGAGAAAGTGTTTGCAGACTGCTGAATCCACACACGGGTTTAACTCTGGAAGTTGAGTGCACACATTGACAACCGTTCTGTTAGATAGCTGCGTTTTGGATTTAGAAGCAGATATTTCCCTGTGCTTACTGCTGTTTCTTCCATATGCCGGTAATGGGCTGAAAACGCCTGTTTTGGGACTCTGCAGAGAAAGTGTTTGCAGACTGCTGAATCCACACACGGGTTTAACTCTGGAAGTTGAGTGCACACATTGACAACCGTTCTGTTAGATAGCTGCGTTTTGGATTTAGAAGCAGATATTTCCCAGTGCTTACTGCTGTTTCTTCCATATGCCGGTAATGGGCTGAAAACGCCTGTTTTGGGACTCTGCAGAGAAAGTGTTTGCAGACTGCTGAATCCACACACGGGTTTAACTCTGGAAGTTGAGTGCACACATTGACAACCGTTCTGTTAGATAGCTGCGTTTTGGATTTAGAAGCAGATATTTCCCTGTGCTTACTGCAGTTTCTTCCATATGCCAGAAATGGGCTGAAAACGCCTGTTTTGGGACTCTGCAGAGAAAGTGTTTGCAGACTGCTGAATCCACACACGGGTTTAACTCTGGAAGTTGAGTGCACACATTGACAACCGTTCTGTTAGATAGCTGCGTTTTGGATTTAGAAGCAGATATTTCCCTGTGCTTACTGCTGTTTCTTCCATATGCCGGTAATGGGCTGAAAACGCCTGTTTTGGGACTCTGCAGAGAAAGTGTTTGCAGACTGCTGAATCCACACACGGGTTTAACTCTGGAAGTTGAGTGCACACATTGACAACCGTTCTGTTAGATAGCTGCGTTTTGGATTTAGAAGCAGATATTTCCCAGTGCTTACTGCTGTTTCTTCCATATGCCGGTAATGGGCTGAAAACGCCTGTTTTGGGACTCTGCAGAGAAAGTGTTTGCACACTGCTGAATCCACACACGGGTTTAACTCTGGAAGTTGAGTGCACACATTGACAACCGTTCTGTTAGATAGCTGCGTTTTGGATTTAGAAGCAGATATTTCCCTGTGCTTACTGCTGTTTCTTCCATATGCCGGTAATGGGCTGAAAACGCCTGTTTTGGGACTCTGCAGAGAATGTGTTTGCAGACTGCTGAATCCACACACGGGTTTAACTCTGGAAGTTGAGTGCACACATTGACAACCGTTCTGTTAGATAGCTGCGTTTTGGATTTAGAAGCAGATATTTCCCTGTGCTTACTGCTGTTTCTTCCATATGCCGGTAATGGGCTGAAAACGCCTGTTTTGGGACTCTGCAGAGAAAGTGTTTGCAGACTGCTGAATCCACACACGGGTTTAACTCTGGAAGTTGAGTGCACACATTGACAACCGTTCTGTTAGATAGCTGCGTTTTGGATTTAGAAGCAGATATTTCCCTGTGCTTACTGCTGTTTCTTCCATATGCCGGTAATGGGCTGAAAACGCCTGTTTTGGGACTCTGCAGAGAAAGTGTTTGCAGACTGCTGAATCCACACACGGGTTTAACTCTGGAAGTTGAGTGCACACATTGACAACCGTTCTGTTAGATAGCTGCGTTTTGGATTTAGAAGCAGATATTTCCCTGTGCTTACTGCAGTTTCTTCCATATGCCGGTAAAGGGCTGAAAACGCCTGTTTTGGGACTCTGCAGAGAAAGTGTTTGCAGACTGCTGAATCCACACACTGGTTTAACTCTGGAAGTTGAGTGCACACATTGACAACCGTTCTGTTAGATTGCTGCGTTTTGGATTTAGAAGCAGATATTTCCCAGTGCTTACTGCTGTTTCTTCCATATGCCGGTAATGGGCTGAAAACGCCTGTTTTGGGACTCTGCAGAGAAAGTGTTTGCAGACTGCTGAATCCACACACGGGTTTAACTCTGGAAGTTGAGTGCACACATTGACAACCGTTCTGTTAGATTGCTGCGTTTTGGATTTAGAAGCAGATATTTCCCTGTGCTTACTGCAGTTTCTTCCATATGCCAGAAATGGGCTGAAAACGCCTGTTTTGGGACTCTGCAGAGAAAGTGTTTGCAGACTGCTGAATCCACACACGGGTTTAACTCTGGAAGTTGAGTGCACACATTGACAACCGTTCTGTTAGATAGCTGCGTTTTGGATTTAGAAGCAGATATTTCCCTGTGCTTACTGCTGTTTCTTCCATATGCCGGTAATGGGCTGAAAACGCCTGTTTTGGGACTCTGCAGAGAAAGTGTTTGCAGACTGCTGAATCCACACACGGGTTTAACTCTGGAAGTTGAGTGCACACATTGACAACCGTTCTGTTAGATAGCTGCGTTTTGGATTTAGAAGCAGATATTTCCCAGTGCTTACTGCTGTTTCTTCCATATGCCGGTAATGGGCTGAAAACGCCTGTTTTGGGACTCTGCAGAGAAAGTGTTTGCAGACTGCTGAATCCACACACGGGTTTAACTCTGGAAGTTGAGTGCACACATTGACAACCGTTCTGTTAGATAGCTGCGTTTTGGATTTAGAAGCAGATATTTCCCTGTGCTTACTGCAGTTTCTTCCATATGCCAGAAATGGGCTGAAAACGCCTGTTTTGGGACTCTGCAGAGAAAGTGTTTGCAGACTGCTGAATCCACACACGGGTTTAACTCTGGAAGTTGAGTGCACACATTGACAACCGTTCTGTTAGATAGCTGCGTTTTGGATTTAGAAGCAGATATTTCCCTGTGCTTACTGCTGTTTCTTCCATATGCCGGTAATGGGCTGAAAACGCCTGTTTTGGGACTCTGCAGAGAAAGTGTTTGCAGACTGCTGAATCCACACACGGGTTTAACTCTGGAAGTTGAGTGCACACATTGACAACCGTTCTGTTAGATAGCTGCGTTTTGGATTTAGAAGCAGATATTTCCCAGTGCTTACTGCTGTTTCTTCCATATGCCGGTAATGGGCTGAAAACGCCTGTTTTGGGACTCTGCAGAGAAAGTGTTTGCACACTGCTGAATCCACACACGGGTTTAACTCTGGAAGTTGAGTGCACACATTGACAACCGTTCTGTTAGATAGCTGCGTTTTGGATTTAGAAGCAGATATTTCCCTGTGCTTACTGCTGTTTCTTCCATATGCCGGTAATGGGCTGAAAACGCCTGTTTTGGGACTCTGCAGAGAATGTGTTTGCAGACTGCTGAATCCACACACGGGTTTAACTCTGGAAGTTGAGTGCACACATTGACAACCGTTCTGTTAGATAGCTGCGTTTTGGATTTAGAAGCAGATATTTCCCTGTGCTTACTGCTGTTTCTTCCATATGCCGGTAATGGGCTGAAAACGCCTGTTTTGGGACTCTGCAGAGAAAGTGTTTGCAGACTGCTGAATCCACACACGGGTTTAACTCTGGAAGTTGAGTGCACACATTGACAACCGTTCTGTTAGATAGCTGCGTTTTGGATTTAGAAGCAGATATTTCCCTGTGCTTACTGCTGTTTCTTCCATATGCCGGTAATGGGCTGAAAACGCCTGTTTTGGGACTCTGCAGAGAAAGTGTTTGCAGACTGCTGAATCCACACACGGGTTTAACTCTGGAAGTTGAGTGCACACATTGACAACCGTTCTGTTAGATAGCTGCGTTTTGGATTTAGAAGCAGATATTTCCCTGTGCTTACTGCAGTTTCTTCCATATGCCGGTAAAGGGCTGAAAACGCCTGTTTTGGGACTCTGCAGAGAAAGTGTTTGCAGACTGCTGAATCCACACACTGGTTTAACTCTGGAAGTTGAGTGCACACATTGACAACCGTTCTGTTAGATTGCTGCGTTTTGGATTTAGAAGCAGATATTTCCCTGTGCTTACTGCTGTTTCTTCCATATGCCGGTAATGGGCTGAAAACGCCTGTTTTGGGACTCTGCAGAGAAAGTGTTTGCAGACTGTTGAATCCACACACGGGTTTAACTCTGGAAGTTGAGTGCACACATTGACAACCGTTCTGTTAGATAGCTGCGTTTTGGATTTAGAAGCAGATATTTCCCTGTGCTTACTGCTGTTTCTTCCATATGCCGGTAATGGGCTGAAAACGCCTGTTTTGGGACTCTGCAGAGAAAGTGTTTGCAGACTGCTGAATCCACACACGGGTTTAACTCTGGAAGTTGAGTGCACACATTGACAACCGTTCTGTTAGATAGCTGCGTTTTGGATTTAGAAGCAGATATTTCCCTGTGCTTACTGCAGTTTCTTCCATATGCCAGTAATGGGCTGAAAACGCCTGTTTTGGGACTCTGCAGAGAATGTGTTTGCAGACTGCTGAATCCACACACGGGTTTAACTCTGGAAGTTGAGTGCACACATTGACAACCGTTCTGTTAGATAGCTGCGTTTTGGATTTAGAAGCAGATATTTCCCTGTGCTTACTGCTGTTTCTTCCATATGCCGGTAATGGGCTGAAAACGCCTGTTTTGGGACTCTGCAGAGAAAGTGTTTGCAGACTGCTGAATCCACACACGGGTTTAACTCTGGAAGTTGAGTGCACACATTGACAACCGTTCTGTTAGATTGCTGCGTTTTGGATTTAGAAGCAGATATTTCCCTGTGCTTACTGCTGTTTCTTCCATATGCCGGTAATGGGCTGAAAACGCCTGTTTTGGGACTCTGCAGAGAAAGTGTTTGCAGACTGCTGAATCCACACACTGGTTTAACTCTGGAAGTTGAGTGCACACATTGACAACCGTTCTGTTAGATAGCTGCGTTTTGGATTTAGAAGCAGATATTTCCCTGTGCTTACTGCAGTTTCTTCCATATGCCGGTAATGGGCTGAAAACGCCTGTTTTGGGACTCTGCACTGAAAGTGTTTGCAGACTGCTGAATCCACACACGGGTTTAACTCTGGAAGTTGAGTGCACACATTGACAACCGTTCTGTTAGATAGCTGCGTTTTGGATTTAGAAGCAGATATTTCCCTGTGCTTACTGCTGTTTCTTCCATATGCCGGTAATGGGCTGAAAACGCCTGTTTTGGGACTCTGCAGAGAAAGTGTTTGCAGACTGCTGAGTCCACACACTGGTTTAACTCTGGAAGTTGAGTGCACACATTGACAACCGTTCTGTTAGATAGCTGCGTTTTGGATTTAGAAGCAGATATTTCCCTGTGCTTACTGCTGTTTCTTCCATATGCCGGTAATGGGCTGAAAACGCCTGTTTTGGGACTCTGCAGAGAAAGTGTTTGCAGACTGCTGAATCCACACACGGGTTTAACTCTGGAAGTTGAGTGCACACATTGACAACCGTTCTGTTAGATAGCTGCGTTTTGGATTTAGAAGCAGATATTTCCCTGTGCTTACTGCTGTTTCTTCCATATGCCGGTAATGGGCTGAAAACGCCTGTTTTGGGACTCTGCAGAGAAAGTGTTTGCAGACTGCTGAATCCACACACGGGTTTAACTCTGGAAGTTGAGTGCACACATTGACAACCGTTCTGTTAGATAGCTGCGTTTTGGATTTAGAAGCAGATATTTCCCTGTGCTTACTGCAGTTTCTTCCATATGCCGGTAAAGGGCTGAAAACGCCTGTTTTGGGACTCTGCAGAGAAAGTGTTTGCAGACTGCTGAATCCACACACGGGTTTAACTCTGGAAGTTGAGTGCACACATTGACAACCGTTCTGTTAGATTGCTGCGTTTTGGATTTAGAAGCAGATATTTCCCTGTGCTTACTGCTGTTTCTTCCATATGCCGGTAATGGGCTGAAAACGCCTGTTTTGGGACTCTGCAGAGAAAGTGTTTGCAGACTGTTGAATCCACACACGGGTTTAACTCTGGAAGTTGAGTGCACACATTGACAACCGTTCTGTTAGATAGCTGCGTTTTGGATTTAGAAGCAGATATTTCCCTGTGCTTACTGCTGTTTCTTCCATATGCCGGTAATGGGCTGAAAACGCCTGTTTTGGGACTCTGCAGAGAAAGTGTTTGCAGACTGCTGAATCCACACACGGGTTTAACTCTGGAAGTTGAGTGCACACATTGACAACCGTTCTGTTAGATAGCTGCGTTTTGGATTTAGAAGCAGATATTTCCCTGTGCTTACTGCAGTTTCTTCCATATGCCAGTAATGGGCTGAAAACGCCTGTTTTGGGACTCTGCAGAGAATGTGTTTGCAGACTGCTGAATCCACACACGGGTTTAACTCTGGAAGTTGAGTGCACACATTGACAACCGTTCTGTTAGATAGCTGCGTTTTGGATTTAGAAGCAGATATTTCCCTGTGCTTACTGCTGTTTCTTCCATATGCCGGTAATGGGCTGAAAACGCCTGTTTTGGGACTCTGCAGAGAAAGTGTTTGCAGACTGCTGAATCCACACACGGGTTTAACTCTGGAAGTTGAGTGCACACATTGACAACCGTTCTGTTAGATTGCTGCGTTTTGGATTTAGAAGCAGATATTTCCCTGTGCTTACTGCTGTTTCTTCCATATGCCGGTAATGGGCTGAAAACGCCTGTTTTGGGACTCTGCAGAGAAAGTGTTTGCAGACTGCTGAATCCACACACTGGTTTAACTCTGGAAGTTGAGTGCACACATTGACAACCGTTCTGTTAGATAGCTGCGTTTTGGATTTAGAAGCAGATATTTCCCTGTGCTTACTGCAGTTTCTTCCATATGCCGGTAATGGGCTGAAAACGCCTGTTTTGGGACTCTGCACAGAAAGTGTTTGCAGACTGCTGAATCCACACACGGGTTTAACTCTGGAAGTTGAGTGCACACATTGACAACCGTTCTGTTAGATAGCTGCGTTTTGGATTTAGAAGCAGATATTTCCCTGTGCTTACTGCTGTTTCTTCCATATGCCGGTAATGGGCTGAAAACGCCTGTTTTGGGACTCTGCAGAGAAAGTGTTTGCAGACTGCTGAGTCCACACACTGGTTTAACTCTGGAAGTTGAGTGCACACATTGACAACCGTTCTGTTAGATAGCTGCGTTTTGGATTTAGAAGCAGATATTTCCCTGTGCTTACTGCTGTTTCTTCCATATGCCGGTAATGGGCTGAAAACGCCTGTTTTGGGACTCTGCAGAGAAAGTGTTTGCAGACTGCTGAATCCACACACGGGTTTAACTCTGGAAGTTGAGTGCACACATTGACAACCGTTCTGTTAGATAGCTGCGTTTTGGATTTAGAAGCAGATATTTCCCTGTGCTTACTGCAGTTTCTTCCATATGCCGGTAATGGGCTGAAAACGCCTGTTTTGGGACTCTGCAGAGAAAGTGTTTGCAGACTGCTGAATCCACACACGGGTTTAACTCTGGAAGTTGAGTGCACACATTGACAACCGTTCTGTTAGATAGCTGCGTTTTGGATTTAGAAGCAGATATTTCCCAGTGCTTACTGCTGTTTCTTCCATATGCCGGTAAAGGGCTGAAAACGCCTGTTTTGGGACTCTGCAGAGAAAGTGTTTGCAGACTGCTGAATCCACACACGGGTTTAACTCTGGAAGTTGAGTGCACACATTGACAACCGTTCTGTTAGATAGCTGCGTTTTGGATTTAGAAGCAGATATTTCCCTGTGCTTACTGCAGTTTCTTCCATATGCCAGAAATGGGCTGAAAACGCCTGTTTTGGGACTCTGCAGAGAAAGTGTTTGCAGACTGCTGAATCCACACACGGGTTTAACTCTGGAATTTGAGTGCACACATTGACAACCGTTCTGTTAGATAGCTGCGTTTTGGATTTAGAAGCAGATATTTCCCTGTGCTTACTGCTGTTTCTTCCATATGCCGGTAATGGGCTGAAAACGCCTGTTTTGGGACTCTGCAGAGAAAGTGTTTGCAGACTGCTGAATCCACACACGGGTTTAACTCTGGAAGTTGAGTGCACACATTGACAACCGTTCTGTTAGATAGCTGCGTTTTGGATTTAGAAGCAGATATTTCCCAGTGCTTACTGCTGTTTCTTCCATATGCCGGTAATGGGCTGAAAACGCCTGTTTTGGGACTCTGCAGAGAAAGTGTTTGCAGACTGCTGAATCCACACACGGGTTTAACTCTGGAAGTTGAGTGCACACATTGACAACCGTTCTGTTAGATAGCTGCGTTTTGGATTTAGAAGCAGATATTTCCCTGTGCTTACTGCAGTTTCTTCCATATGCCAGTAATGGGCTGAAAACGCCTGTTTTGGGACTCTGCAGAGAATGTGTTTGCAGACTGCTGAATCCACACACGGGTTTAACTCTGGAAGTTGAGTGCACACATTGACAACCGTTCTGTTAGATAGCTGCGTTTTGGATTTAGAAGCAGATATTTCCCTGTGCTTACTGCTGTTTCTTCCATATGCCGGTAATGGGCTG
The DNA here is from genome assembly GCF_030222135.1 of Aotus nancymaae. Lineage (NCBI taxonomy): Eukaryota > Metazoa > Chordata > Mammalia > Primates > Aotidae > Aotus > Aotus nancymaae. The sequence continues at coordinate 85,710 of NW_026989014.1, forward strand.
AAAACGCCTGTTTTGGGACTCTGCAGAGAAAGTGTTTGCAGACTGCTGAATCCACACACGGGTTTAACTCTGGAAGTTGAGTGCGCACATTGACAACCGTTCTGTTAGATTGCTGCGTTTTGGATTTAGAAGCAGATATTTCCCTGTGCTTACTGCTGTTTCTTCCATATGCCGGTAATGGGCTGAAAACGCCTGTTTTGGGACTCTGCAGAGAAAGTGTTTGCAGACTGCTGAATCCACACACTGGTTTAACTCTGGAAGTTGAGTGCACACATTGACAACCGTTCTGTTAGATAGCTGCGTTTTGGATTTAGAAGCAGATATTTCCCTGTGCTTACTGCTGTTTCTTCCATATGCCGGTAATGGGCTGAAAACGCCTGTTTTGGGACTCTGCAGAGAAAGTGTTTGCAGACTGCTGAATCCACACACGGGTTTAACTCTGGAAGTTGAGTGCACACATTGACAACCGTTCTGTTAGATAGCTGCGTTTTGGATTTAGAAGCAGATATTTCCCTGTGCTTACTGCTGTTTCTTCCATATGCCGGTAATGGGCTGAAAACGCCTGTTTTGGGACTCTGCAGAGAAAGTGTTTGCAGACTGCTGAATCCACACACGGGTTTAACTCTGGAAGTTGAGTGCACACATTGACAACCGTTCTGTTAGATAGCTGCCTTTTGGATTTAGAAGCAGATATTTCCCTGTGCTTACTGCAGTTTCTTCCATATGCCGGTAATGGGCTGAAAACGCCTGTTTTGGGACTCTGCAGAGAAAGTGTTTGCAGACTGCTGAATCCACACACGGGTTTAACTCTGGAAGTTGAGTGCACACATTGACAACCGTTCTGTTAGATAGCTGCGTTTTGGATTTAGAAGCAGATATTTCCCTGTGCTTACTGCTGTTTCTTCCATATGCCGGTAATGGGCTGAAAACGCCTGTTTTGGGACTCTGCAGAGAAAGTGTTTGCAGACTGCTGAATCCACACACGGGTTTAACTCTGGAAGTTGAGTGCACACATTGACAACCGTTCTGTTAGATAGCTGCGTTTTGGATTTAGAAGCAGATATTTCCCTGTGCTTACTGCAGTTTCTTCCATATGCCGGTAATGGGCTGAAAACGCCTGTTTTGGGACTCTGCAGAGAAAGTGTTTGCAGACTGCTGAATCCACACACGGGTTTAACTCTGGAAGTTGAGTGCACACATTGACAACCGTTCTGTTAGATAGCTGCGTTTTGGATTTAGAAGCAGATATTTCCCTGTGCTTACTGCTGTTTCTTCCATATGCCGGTAATGGGCTGAAAACGCCTGTTTTGGGACTCTGCAGAGAAAGTGTTTGCAGACTGCTGAATCCACACACGGGTTTAACTCTGGAAGTTGAGTGCACACATTGACAACCGTTCTGTTAGATAGCTGCGTTTTGGATTTAGAAGCAGATATTTCCCTGTGCTTACTGCTGTTTCTTCCATATGCCGGTAATGGGCTGAAAACGCCTGTTTTGGGACTCTGCAGAGAAAGTGTTTGCAGACTGCTGCATCCACACACGGGTTTAACTCTGGAAGTTGAGTGCACACATTGACAACCGTTCTGTTAGATAGCTGCGTTTTGGATTTAGAAGCAGATATTTCCCTGTGCTTACTGCTGTTTCTTCCATATGCCGGTAATGGGCTGAAAACGCCTGTTTTGGGACTCTGCAGAGAAAGTGTTTGCAGACTGCTGAATCCACACACGGGTTTAACTCTGGAAGTTGAGTGCACACATTGACAACCGTTCTGTTAGATAGCTGCGTTTTGGATTTAGAAGCAGATATTTCCCTGTGCTTACTGCAGTTTCTTCCATATGCCGGTAATGGGCTGAAAACGCCTGTTTTGGGACTCTGCAGAGAAAGTGTTTGCAGACTGCTGAATCCACACACGGGTTTAACTCTGGAAGTTGAGTGCACACATTGACAACCGTTCTGCTAGATAGCTGCGTTTTGGATTTAGAAGCAGATATTTCCCTGTGCTTACTGCTGTTTCTTCCATATGCCGGTAATGGGCTGAAAACGCCTGTTTTGGGACTCTGCAGAGAAAGTGTTTGCAGACTGCTGCATCCACACACGGGTTTAACTCTGGAAGTTGAGTGCACACATTGACAACCGTTCTGTTAGATAGCTGCGTTTTGGATTTAGAAGCAGATATTTCCCTGTGCTTACTGCTGTTTCTTCCATATGCCGGTAATGGGCTGAAAACGCCTGTTTTGGGACTCTGCAGAGAAAGTGTTTGCAGACTGCTGAATCCACACACGGGTTTAACTCTGGAAGTTGAGTGCACACATTGACAACCGTTCTGTTAGATAGCTGCGTTTTGGATTTAGAAGCAGATATTTCCCTGTGCTTACTGCTGTTTCTTCCATATGCCGGTAATGGGCTGAAAACGCCTGTTTTGGGACTCTGCAGAGAAAGTGTTTGCAGACTGCTGAATCCACACACGGGTTTAACTCTGGAAGTTGAGTGCACACATTGACAACCGTTCTGTTAGATAGCTGCGTTTTGGATTTAGAAGCAGATATTTCCCTGTGCTTACTGCAGTTTCTTCCATATGCCAGTAATGGGCTGAAAACGCCTGTTTTGGGACTCTGCAGAGAAAGTGTTTGCAGACTGCTGAATCCACACACGGGTTTAACTCTGGAAGTTGAGTGCACACATTGACAACCGTTCTGTTAGATAGCTGCGTTTTGGATTTAGAAGCAGATATTTCCCTGTGCTTACTGCTGTTTCTTGCATATGCCGGTAATGGGCTGAAAACGCCTGTTTTGGGACTCTGCAGAGAAAGTGTTTGCAGACTGCTGAATCCACACACGGGTTTAACTCTGGAAGTTGAGTGCACACAATGACAACCGTTCTGTTAGATAGCTGCGTTTTGGATTTAGAAGCAGATATTTCCCTGTGCTTACTGCTGTTTCTTCCATATGCCGGTAATGGGCTGAAAACGCCTGTTTTGGGACTCTGCAGAGAAAGTGTTTGCAGACTGCTGAATCCACACACGGGTTTAACTCTGGAAGTTGAGTGCACACATTGACAACCGTTCTGTTAGATAGCTGCGTTTTGGATTTAGAAGCAGATATTTCCCTGTGCTTACTGCTGTTTCTTCCATATGCCGGTAATGGGCTGAAAACGCCTGTTTTGGGACTCTGCAGAGAAAGTGTTTGCAGACTGCTGAATCCACACACGGGTTTAACTCTGGAAGTTGAGTGCACACATTGACAACCGTTCTGTTAGATTGCTGCGTTTTGGATTTAGAAGCAGATATTTCCCTGTGCTTACTGCTGTTTCTTCCATATGCCGGTAATGGGCTGAAAACGCCTGTTTTGGGACTCTGCAGAGAAAGTGTTTGCAGACTGCTGAATCCACACACTGGTTTAACTCTGGAAGTTGAGTGCACACATTGACAACCGTTCTGTTAGATAGCTGCGTTTTGGATTTAGAAGCAGATATTTCCCTGTGCTTACTGCAGTTTCTTCCATATGCCGGTAATGGGCTGAAAACGCCTGTTTTGGGACTCTGCACTGAAAGTGTTTGCAGACTGCTGAATCCACACACGGGTTTAACTCTGGAAGTTGAGTGCACACATTGACAACCGTTCTGTTAGATAGCTGCGTTTTGGATTTAGAAGCAGATATTTCCCTGTGCTTACTGCTGTTTCTTCCATATGCCGGTAATGGGCTGAAAACGCCTGTTTTGGGACTCTGCAGAGAAAGTGTTTGCAGACTGCTGAGTCCACACACTGGTTTAACTCTGGAAGTTGAGTGCACACATTGACAACCGTTCTGTTAGATAGCTGCGTTTTGGATTTAGAAGCAGATATTTCCCTGTGCTTACTGCTGTTTCTTCCATATGCCGGTAATGGGCTGAAAACGCCTGTTTTGGGACTCTGCAGAGAAAGTGTTTGCAGACTGCTGAATCCACACACGGGTTTAACTCTGGAAGTTGAGTGCACACATTGACAACCGTTCTGTTAGATAGCTGCGTTTTGGATTTAGAAGCAGATATTTCCCTGTGCTTACTGCTGTTTCTTCCATATGCCGGTAATGGGCTGAAAACGCCTGTTTTGGGACTCTGCAGAGAAAGTGTTTGCAGACTGCTGAATCCACACACGGGTTTAACTCTGGAAGTTGAGTGCACACATTGACAACCGTTCTGTTAGATAGCTGCGTTTTGGATTTAGAAGCAGATATTTCCCTGTGCTTACTGCAGTTTCTTCCATATGCCGGTAAAGGGCTGAAAACGCCTGTTTTGGGACTCTGCAGAGAAAGTGTTTGCAGACTGCTGAATCCACACACGGGTTTAACTCTGGAAGTTGAGTGCACACATTGACAACCGTTCTGTTAGATTGCTGCGTTTTGGATTTAGAAGCAGATATTTCCCTGTGCTTACTGCTGTTTCTTCCATATGCCGGTAATGGGCTGAAAACGCCTGTTTTGGGACTCTGCAGAGAAAGTGTTTGCAGACTGTTGAATCCACACACGGGTTTAACTCTGGAAGTTGAGTGCACACATTGACAACCGTTCTGTTAGATAGCTGCGTTTTGGATTTAGAAGCAGATATTTCCCTGTGCTTACTGCTGTTTCTTCCATATGCCGGTAATGGGCTGAAAACGCCTGTTTTGGGACTCTGCAGAGAAAGTGTTTGCAGACTGCTGAATCCACACACGGGTTTAACTCTGGAAGTTGAGTGCACACATTGACAACCGTTCTGTTAGATAGCTGCGTTTTGGATTTAGAAGCAGATATTTCCCTGTGCTTACTGCAGTTTCTTCCATATGCCAGTAATGGGCTGAAAACGCCTGTTTTGCGACTCTGCAGAGAATGTGTTTGCAGACTGCTGAATCCACACACGGGTTTAACTCTGGAAGTTGAGTGCACACATTGACAACCGTTCTGTTAGATAGCTGCGTTTTGGATTTAGAAGCAGATATTTCCCTGTGCTTACTGCTGTTTCTTCCATATGCCGGTAATGGGCTGAAAACGCCTGTTTTGGGACTCTGCAGAGAAAGTGTTTGCAGACTGCTGAATCCACACACGGGTTTAACTCTGGAAGTTGAGTGCACACATTGACAACCGTTCTGTTAGATTGCTGCGTTTTGGATTTAGAAGCAGATATTTCCCTGTGCTTACTGCTGTTTCTTCCATATGCCGGTAATGGGCTGAAAACGCCTGTTTTGGGACTCTGCAGAGAAAGTGTTTGCAGACTGCTGAATCCACACACTGGTTTAACTCTGGAAGTTGAGTGCACACATTGACAACCGTTCTGTTAGATAGCTGCGTTTTGGATTTAGAAGCAGATATTTCCCTGTGCTTACTGCAGTTTCTTCCATATGCCGGTAATGGGCTGAAAACGCCTGTTTTGGGACTCTGCACAGAAAGTGTTTGCAGACTGCTGAATCCACACACGGGTTTAACTCTGGAAGTTGAGTGCACACATTGACAACCGTTCTGTTAGATAGCTGCGTTTTGGATTTAGAAGCAGATATTTCCCTGTGCTTACTGCTGTTTCTTCCATATGCCGGTAATGGGCTGAAAACGCCTGTTTTGGGACTCTGCAGAGAAAGTGTTTGCAGACTGCTGAGTCCACACACTGGTTTAACTCTGGAAGTTGAGTGCACACATTGACAACCGTTCTGTTAGATAGCTGCGTTTTGGATTTAGAAGCAGATATTTCCCTGTGCTTACTGCTGTTTCTTCCATATGCCGGTAATGGGCTGAAAACGCCTGTTTTGGGACTCTGCAGAGAAAGTGTTTGCAGACTGCTGAATCCACACACGGGTTTAACTCTGGAAGTTGAGTGCACACATTGACAACCGTTCTGTTAGATAGCTGCGTTTTGGATTTAGAAGCAGATATTTCCCTGTGCTTACTGCAGTTTCTTCCATATGCCGGTAATGGGCTGAAAACGCCTGTTTTGGGACTCTGCAGAGAAAGTGTTTGCAGACTGCTGAATCCACACACGGGTTTAACTCTGGAAGTTGAGTGCACACATTGACAACCGTTCTGTTAGATAGCTGCGTTTTGGATTTAGAAGCAGATATTTCCCAGTGCTTACTGCTGTTTCTTCCATATGCCGGTAAAGGGCTGAAAACGCCTGTTTTGGGACTCTGCAGAGAAAGTGTTTGCAGACTGCTGAATCCACACACGGGTTTAACTCTGGAAGTTGAGTGCACACATTGACAACCGTTCTGTTAGATAGCTGCGTTTTGGATTTAGAAGCAGATATTTCCCTGTGCTTACTGCAGTTTCTTCCATATGCCAGAAATGGGCTGAAAACGCCTGTTTTGGGACTCTGCAGAGAAAGTGTTTGCAGACTGCTGAATCCACACACGGGTTTAACTCTGGAATTTGAGTGCACACATTGACAACCGTTCTGTTAGATAGCTGCGTTTTGGATTTAGAAGCAGATATTTCCCTGTGCTTACTGCTGTTTCTTCCATATGCCGGTAATGGGCTGAAAACGCCTGTTTTGGGACTCTGCAGAGAAAGTGTTTGCAGACTGCTGAATCCACACACGGGTTTAACTCTGGAAGTTGAGTGCACACATTGACAACCGTTCTGTTAGATAGCTGCGTTTTGGATTTAGAAGCAGATATTTCCCAGTGCTTACTGCTGTTTCTTCCATATGCCGGTAATGGGCTGAAAACGCCTGTTTTGGGACTCTGCAGAGAAAGTGTTTGCAGACTGCTGAATCCACACACGGGTTTAACTCTGGAAGTTGAGTGCACACATTGACAACCGTTCTGTTAGATAGCTGCGTTTTGGATTTAGAAGCAGATATTTCCCTGTGCTTACTGCAGTTTCTTCCATATGCCAGTAATGGGCTGAAAACGCCTGTTTTGGGACTCTGCAGAGAATGTGTTTGCAGACTGCTGAATCCACACACGGGTTTAACTCTGGAAGTTGAGTGCACACATTGACAACCGTTCTGTTAGATAGCTGCGTTTTGGATTTAGAAGCAGATATTTCCCTGTGCTTACTGCTGTTTCTTCCATATGCCGGTAATGGGCTGAAAACGCCTGTTTTGGGACTCTGCAGAGAAAGTGTTTGCAGACTGCTGAATCCACACACGGGTTTAACTCTGGAAGTTGAGTGCGCACATTGACAACCGTTCTGTTAGATTGCTGCGTTTTGGATTTAGAAGCAGATATTTCCCTGTGCTTACTGCTGTTTCTTCCATATGCCGGTAATGGGCTGAAAACGCCTGTTTTGGGACTCTGCAGAGAAAGTGTTTGCAGACTGCTGAATCCACACACTGGTTTAACTCTGGAAGTTGAGTGCACACATTGACAACCGTTCTGTTAGATAGCTGCGTTTTGGATTTAGAAGCAGATATTTCCCTGTGCTTACTGCTGTTTCTTCCATATGCCGGTAATGGGCTGAAAACGCCTGTTTTGGGACTCTGCAGAGAAAGTGTTTGCAGACTGCTGAATCCACACACGGGTTTAACTCTGGAAGTTGAGTGCACACATTGACAACCGTTCTGTTAGATAGCTGCGTTTTGGATTTAGAAGCAGATATTTCCCTGTGCTTACTGCTGTTTCTTCCATATGCCGGTAATGGGCTGAAAACGCCTGTTTTGGGACTCTGCAGAGAAAGTGTTTGCAGACTGCTGAATCCACACACGGGTTTAACTCTGGAAGTTGAGTGCACACATTGACAACCGTTCTGTTAGATAGCTGCCTTTTGGATTTAGAAGCAGATATTTCCCTGTGCTTACTGCAGTTTCTTCCATATGCCGGTAATGGGCTGAAAACGCCTGTTTTGGGACTCTGCAGAGAAAGTGTTTGCAGACTGCTGAATCCACACACGGGTTTAACTCTGGAAGTTGAGTGCACACATTGACAACCGTTCTGTTAGATAGCTGCGTTTTGGATTTAGAAGCAGATATTTCCCTGTGCTTACTGCTGTTTCTTCCATATGCCGGTAATGGGCTGAAAACGCCTGTTTTGGGACTCTGCAGAGAAAGTGTTTGCAGACTGCTGAATCCACACACGGGTTTAACTCTGGAAGTTGAGTGCACACATTGACAACCGTTCTGTTAGATAGCTGCGTTTTGGATTTAGAAGCAGATATTTCCCTGTGCTTACTGCTGTTTCTTCCATATGCCGGTAATGGGCTGAAAACGCCTGTTTTGGGACTCTGCAGAGAAAGTGTTTGCAGACTGCTGAATCCACACACGGGTTTAACTCTGGAAGTTGAGTGCACACATTGACAACCGTTCTGTTAGATAGCTGCGTTTTGGATTTAGAAGCAGATATTTCCCTGTGCTTACTGCTGTTTCTTCCATATGCCGGTAATGGGCTGAAAACGCCTGTTTTGGGACTCTGCAGAGAAAGTGTTTGCAGACTGCTGAATCCACACACGGGTTTAACTCTGGAAGTTGAGTGCACACATTGACAACCGTTCTGTTAGATAGCTGCGTTTTGGATTTAGAAGCAGATATTTCCCTGTGCTTACTGCTGTTTCTTCCATATGCCGGTAATGGGCTGAAAACGCCTGTTTTGGGACTCTGCAGAGAAAGTGTTTGCAGACTGCTGCATCCACACACGGGTTTAACTCTGGAAGTTGAGTGCACACATTGACAACCGTTCTGTTAGATAGCTGCGTTTTGGATTTAGAAGCAGATATTTCCCTGTGCTTACTGCTGTTTCTTCCATATGCCGGTAATGGGCTGAAAACGCCTGTTTTGGGACTCTGCAGAGAAAGTGTTTGCAGACTGCTGAATCCACACACGGGTTTAACTCTGGAAGTTGAGTGCACACATTGACAACCGTTCTGTTAGATAGCTGCGTTTTGGATTTAGAAGCAGATATTTCCCTGTGCTTACTGCAGTTTCTTCCATATGCCGGTAATGGGCTGAAAACGCCTGTTTTGGGACTCTGCAGAGAAAGTGTTTGCAGACTGCTGAATCCACACACGGGTTTAACTCTGGAAGTTGAGTGCACACATTGACAACCGTTCTGCTAGATAGCTGCGTTTTGGATTTAGAAGCAGATATTTCCCTGTGCTTACTGCTGTTTCTTCCATATGCCGGTAATGGGCTGAAAACGCCTGTTTTGGGACTCTGCAGAGAAAGTGTTTGCAGACTGCTGCATCCACACACGGGTTTAACTCTGGAAGTTGAGTGCACACATTGACAACCGTTCTGTTAGATAGCTGCGTTTTGGATTTAGAAGCAGATATTTCCCTGTGCTTACTGCTGTTTCTTCCATATGCCGGTAATGGGCTGAAAACGCCTGTTTTGGGACTCTGCAGAGAAAGTGTTTGCAGACTGCTGCATCCACACACGGGTTTAACTCTGGAAGTTGAGTGCACACATTGACAACCGTTCTGTTAGATAGCTGCGTTTTGGATTTAGAAGCAGATATTTCCCTGTGCTTACTGCTGTTTCTTCCATATGCCGGTAATGGGCTGAAAACGCCTGTTTTGGGACTCTGCAGAGAAAGTGTTTGCAGACTGCTGAATCCACACACGGGTTTAACTCTGGAAGTTGAGTGCACACATTGACAACCGTTCTGTTAGATAGCTGCGTTTTGGATTTAGAAGCAGATATTTCCCTGTGCTTACTGCAGTTTCTTCCATATGCCAGTAATGGGCTGAAAACGCCTGTTTTGGGACTCTGCAGAGAAAGTGTTTGCAGACTGCTGAATCCACACACGGGTTTAACTCTGGAAGTTGAGTGCACACATTGACAACCGTTCTGTTAGATAGCTGCGTTTTGGATTTAGAAGCAGATATTTCCCTGTGCTTACTGCTGTTTCTTGCATATGCCGGTAATGGGCTGAAAACGCCTGTTTTGGGACTCTGCAGAGAAAGTGTTTGCAGACTGCTGAATCCACACACGGGTTTAACTCTGGAAGTTGAGTGCACACAATGACAACCGTTCTGTTAGATAGCTGCGTTTTGGATTTAGAAGCAGATATTTCCCTGTGCTTACTGCTGTTTCTTCCATATGCCGGTAATGGGCTGAAAACGCCTGTTTTGGGACTCTGCAGAGAAAGTGTTTGCAGACTGCTGAATCCACACACGGGTTTAACTCTGGAAGTTGAGTGCACACATTGACAACCGTTCTGTTAGATAGCTGCGTTTTGGATTTAGAAGCAGATATTTCCCTGTGCTTACTGCTGTTTCTTCCATATGCCGGTAATGGGCTGAAAACGCCTGTTTTGGGACTCTGCAGAGAAAGTGTTTGCAGACTGCTGAATCCACACACGGGTTTAACTCTGGAAGTTGAGTGCACACATTGACAACCGTTCTGTTAGATAGCTGCGTTTTGGATTTAGAAGCAGATATTTCCCTGTGCTTACTGCTGTTTCTTCCATATGCCGGTAATGGGCTGAAAACGCCTGTTTTGGGACTCTGCACAGAAAGTGTTTGCAGACTGCTGAATCCACACACGGGTTTAACTCTGGAAGTTGAGTGCACACATTGACAACCGTTCTGTTAGATAGCTGCGTTTTGGATTTAGAAGCAGATATTTCCCTGTGCTTACTGCTGTTTCTTCCATATGCCGGTAATGGGCTGAAAACGCCTGTTTTGGGACTCTGCAGAGAAAGTGTTTGCAGACTGCTGAATCCACACACGGGTTTAACTCTGGAAGTTGAGTGCACACATTGACAACCGTTCTGTTAGATAGCTGCGTTTTGGATTTAGAAGCAGATATTTCCCTGTGCTTACTGCAGTTTCTTCCATATGCCGGTAATGGGCTGAAAACGCCTGTTTTGGGACTCTGCAGAGAAAGTGTTTGCAGACTGCTGCATCCACACACGGGTTTAACTCTGGAAGTTGAGTGCACACATTGACAACCGTTCTGTTAGATAGCTGCGTTTTGGATTTAGAAGCAGATATTTCCCTGTGCTTACTGCTGTTTCTTCCATATGCCGGTAATGGGCTGAAAACGCCTGTTTTGGGACTCTGCAGAGAAAGTGTTTGCAGACTGCTGAATCCACACACGGGTTTAACTCTGGAAGTTGAGTGCACACATTGACAACCGTTCTGTTAGATAGCTGCGTTTTGGATTTAGAAGCAGATATTTCCCTGTGCTTCCTGCAGTTTCTTCCATATGCCGGTAATGGGCTGAAAACGCCTGTTTTGGGACTCTGCAGAGAAAGTGTTTGCAGACTGCTGAGTCCACACACGGGTTTAACTCTGGAAGTTGAGTGCACACATTGACAACCGTTCTGTTAGATAGCTGCGTTTTGGATTTAGAAGCAGATATTTCCCTGTGCTTACTGCTGTTTCTTCCATATGCCGGTAATGGGCTGAAAACGCCTGTTTTGGGACTCTGCAGAGAAAGTGTTTGCAGACTGCTGAATCCACACACGGGTTTAACTCTGGAAGTTGAGTGCACACACTGACAACCGTTCTGTTAGATTGCTGCGTTTTGGATTTAGAAGCAGATATTTCCCTGTGCTTACTGCTGTTTCTTCCATATGCCGGTAATGGGCTGAAAACGCCTGTTTTGGGACTCTGCAGAGAAAGTGTTTGCAGACTGCTGAATCCACACACGGGTTTAACTCTGGAAGTTGAGTGCACACATTGACAACCGTTCTGTTAGATAGCTGCGTTTTGGATTTAGAAGCAGATATTTCCCTGTGCTTACTGCTGTTTCTTCCATATGCCGGTAATGGGCTGAAAACGCCTGTTTTGGGACTCTGCAGAGAAAGTGTTTGCAGACTGCTGAATCCACACACGGGTTTAACTCTGGAAGTTGAGTGCACACATTGACAACCGTTCTGTTAGATAGCTGCGTTTTGGATTTAGAAGCAGATATTTCCCTGTGCTTACTGCTGTTTCTTCCATATGCCGGTAATGGGCTGAAAACGCCTGTTTTGGGACTCTGCAGAGAAAGTGTTTGCAGACTGCTGAATCCACACACGGGTTTAACTCTGGAAGTTGAGTGCACACATTGACAACCGTTCTGTTAGATAGCTGCGTTTTGGATTAGAAGCAGATATTTCCCTGTGCTTACTGCAGTTTCTTCCATATGCCGGTAATGGGCTGAAAACGCCTGTTTTGGGACTCTGCAGAGAAAGTGTTTGCAGACTGCTGAATCCACACACGGGTTTAACTCTGGAAGTTGAGTGCACACATTGACAACCGTTCTGTTAGATAGCTGCGTTTTGGATTTAGAAGCAGATATTTCCCTGTGCTTACTGCTGTTTCTTCCATATGCCGGTAATGGGCTGAAAACGCCTGTTTTGGGACTCTGCAGAGAAAGTGTTTGCAGACTGCTGCATCCACACACGGGTTTAACTCTGGAAGTTGAGTGCACACATTGACAACCGTTCTGTTAGATAGCTGCGTTTTGGATTTAGAAGCAGATATTTCCCTGTGCTTACTGCTGTTTCTTCCATATGCCGGTAATGGGCTGAAAACGCCTGTTTTGGGACTCTGCAGAGAAAGTGTTTGCAGACTGCTGAATCCACACACGGGTTTAACTCTGGAAGTTGAGTGCACACATTGACAACCGTTCTGTTAGATAGCTGCGTTTTGGATTTAGAAGCAGATATTTCCCTGTGCTTACTGCAGTTTCTTCCATATGCCGGTAATGGGCTGAAAACGCCTGTTTTGGGACTCTGCACAGAAAGTGTTTGCAGACTGCTGAATCCACACACGGGTTTAACTCTGGAAGTTGAGTGCACACATTGACAACCGTTCTGTTAGATAGCTGCGTTTTGGATTTAGAAGCAGATATTTCCCTGTGCTTACTGCAGTTTCTTCCATATGCCGGTAATGGGCTGAAAACGCCTGTTTTGGGACTCTGCAGAGAAAGTGTTTGCAGACTGCTGAATCCACACACGGGTTTAACTCTGGAAGTTGAGTGCACACATTGACAACCGTTCTGTTAGATAGCTGCGTTTTGGATTTAGAAGCAGATATTTCCCTGTGCTTACTGCTGTTTCTTCCATATGCCGGTAATCGGCTGAAAACGCCTGTTTTCGGACTCTGCAGAGAAAGTGTTTGCAGACTGCTGAATCCACACACGGGTTTAACTCTGGAAGTTGAGTGCACACATTGACAACCGTTCTGTTAGATAGCTGCGTTTTGGATTTAGAAGCAGATATTTCCCTGTGCTTACTGCAGTTTCTTCCATATGCCAGTAATGGGCTGAAAACGCCTGTTTTGGGACTCTGCAGAGAAAGTGTTTGCAGACTGCTGAATCCACACACGGGTTTAACTCTGGAAGTTGAGTGCACACATTGACAACCGTTCTGTTAGATAGCTGCGTTTTGGATTTAGAAGCAGATATTTCCCTGTGCTTACTGCTGTTTCTTCCATATGCCGGTAATGGGCTGAAAACGCCTGTTTTGGGACTCTGCAGAGAAAGTGTTTGCAGACTGCTGAATCCACACACGGGTTTAACTCTGGAAGTTGAGTGCACACATTGACAACCGTTCTGTTAGATAGCTGCGTTCTGGATTTAGAAGCAGATATTTCCCAGTGCTTACTGCTGTTTCTTCCATATGCCGGTAATGGGCTGAAAACGCCTGTTTTGGGACTCTGCAGAGAAAGTGTTTGCAGACTGCTGAATCCACACACGGGTTTAACTCTGGAAGTTGAGTGCACACATTGACAACCGTTCTGTTAGATAGCTGCGTTTTGGATTTAGAAGCAGATATTTCCCTGTGCTTACTGCTGTTTCTTCCATATGCCGGTAATGGGCTGAAAACGACTGTTTTGGGACTCTGCAGAGAAAGTGTTTGCAGACTGCTGAATCCACACACGGGTTTAACTCTGGAAGTTGAGTGCACACATTGACAACCGTTCTGTTAGATAGCTGCGTTTTGGATTTAGAAGCAGATATTTCCCTGTGCTTACTGCTGTTTCTTCCATATGCCGGTAATGGGCTGAAAACGCCTGTTTTGGGACTCTGCAGAGAAAGTGTTTGCAGACTGCTGAATCCACACACGGGTTTAACTCTGGAAGTTGAGTGCACACATTGACAACCGTTCTGTTAGATTGCTGCGTTTTGGATTTACAAGCAGATATTTCCCAGTGCTTACTGCTGTTTCTTCCATATGCCGGTAATGGGCTGAAAACGCCTGTTTTGGGACTCTGCAGAGAAAGTGTTTGCAGACTGCTGAATCCACACACGGGTTTAACTCTGGAAGTTGAGTGCACACATTGACAACCGTTCTGTTAGATAGCTGCGTTTTGGATTTAGAAGCAGATATTTCCCTGTGCTTACTGCAGTTTCTTCCATATGCCGGTAATGGGCTGAAAACGCCTGTTTTGGGACTCTGCACAGAAAGTGTTTGCAGACTGCTGAATCCACACACGGGTTTAACTCTGGAAGTTGAGTGCACACATTGACAACCGTTCTGTTAGATAGCTGCGTTTTGGATTTAGAAGCAGATATTTCCCTGTGCTTACTGCAGTTTCTTCCATATGCCGGTAATGGGCTGAAAACGCCTGTTTTGGGACTCTGCAGAGAAAGTGTTTGCAGACTGCTGAATCCACACACGGGTTTAACTCTGGAAGTTGAGTGCACACATTGACAACCGTTCTGTTAGATAGCTGCGTTTTGGATTTAGAAGCAGATATTTCCCTGTGCTTACTGCTGTTTCTTCCATATGCCGGTAATCGGCTGAAAACGCCTGTTTTCGGACTCTGCAGAGAAAGTGTTTGCAGACTGCTGAATCCACACACGGGTTTAACTCTGGAAGTTGAGTGCACACATTGACAACCGTTCTGTTAGATAGCTGCGTTTTGGATTTAGAAGCAGATATTTCCCTGTGCTTACTGCAGTTTCTTCCATATGCCAGTAATGGGCTGAAAACGCCTGTTTTGGGACTCTGCAGAGAAAGTGTTTGCAGACTGCTGAATCCACACACGGGTTTAACTCTGGAAGTTGAGTGCACACATTGACAACCGTTCTGTTAGATAGCTGCGTTTTGGATTTAGAAGCAGATATTTCCCTGTGCTTACTGCTGTTTCTTCCATATGCCGGTAATGGGCTGAAAACGCCTGTTTTGGGACTCTGCAGAGAAAGTGTTTGCAGACTGCTGAATCCACACACGGGTTTAACTCTGGAAGTTGAGTGCACACATTGACAACCGTTCTGTTAGATAGCTGCGTTTTGGATTTAGAAGCAGATATTTCCCAGTGCTTACTGCTGTTTCTTCCATATGCCGGTAATGGGCTGAAAACGCCTGTTTTGGGACTCTGCAGAGAAAGTGTTTGCAGACTGCTGAATCCACACACGGGTTTAACTCTGGAAGTTGAGTGCACACATTGACAACCGTTCTGTTAGATAGCTGCGTTTTGGATTTAGAAGCAGATATTTCCCTGTGCTTACTGCTGTTTCTTCCATATGCCGGTAATGGGCTGAAAACGCCTGTTTTGGGACTCTGCAGAGAAAGTGTTTGCAGACTGCTGAATCCACACACGGGTTTAACTCTGGAAGTTGAGTGCACACATTGACAACCGTTCTGTTAGATAGCTGCGTTTTGGATTTAGAAGCAGATATTTCCCTGTGCTTACTGCTGTTTCTTCCATATGCCGGTAATGGGCTGAAAACGCCTGTTTTGGGACTCTGCAGAGAAAGTGTTTGCAGACTGCTGAATCCACACACGGGTTTAACTCTGGAAGTTGAGTGCACACATTGACAACCGTTCTGTTAGATAGCTGCGTTTTGGATTTAGAAGCAGATATTTCCCAGTGCTTACTGCTGTTTCTTCCATATGCCGGTAATGGGCTGAAAACGCCTGTTTTGGGACTCTGCAGAGAAAGTGTTTGCAGACTGCTGAATCCACACACGGGTTTAACTCTGGAAGTTGAGTGCACACATTGACAACCGTTCTGTTAGATAGCTGCGTTTTGGATTTAGAAGCAGATATTTCCCTGTGCTTACTGCTGTTTCTTCCATATGCCGGTAATGGGCTGAAAACGCCTGTTTTGGGACTCTGCAGAGAAAGTGTTTGCAGACTGCTGAATCCACACACGGGTTTAACTCTGGAAGTTGAGTGCACACATTGACAACCGTTCTGTTAGATAGCTGCGTTTTGGATTTAGAAGCAGATATTTCCCTGTGCTTACTGCTGTTTCTTCCATATGCCGGTAATGGGCTGAAAACGCCTGTTTTGGGACTCTGCAGAGAAAGTGTTTGCAGACTGCTGAATCCACACACGGGTTTAACTCTGGAAGTTGAGTGCACACATTGACAACCGTTCTGTTAGATAGCTGCATTTTGGATTTAGAAGCAGATATTTCCCTGTGCTTACTGCTGTTTCTTCCATATGCCGGTAATGGGCTGAAAACGCCTGTTTTGGGACTCTGCAGAGAAAGTGTTTGCAGACTGCTGCATCCACACACGGGTTTAACTCTGGAAGTTGAGTGCACACATTGACAACCGTTCTGTTAGATAGCTGCGTTTTGGATTTAGAAGCAGATATTTCCCTGTGCTTACTGCTGTTTCTTCCATATGCCGGTAATGGGCTGAAAACGCCTGTTTTGGGACTCTGCAGAGAAAGTGTTTGCAGACTGCTGAATCCACACACGGGTTTAACTCTGGAAGTTGAGTGCACACATTGACAACCGTTCTGTTAGATAGCTGCGTTTTGGATTTAGAAGCAGATATTTCCCTGTGCTTACTGCAGTTTCTTCCATATGCCGGTAATGGGCTGAAAACGCCTGTTTTGGGACTCTGCACAGAAAGTGTTTGCAGACTGCTGAATCCACACACGGGTTTAACTCTGGAAGTTGAGTGCACACATTGACAACCGTTCTGTTAGATAGCTGCGTTTTGGATTTAGAAGCAGATATTTCCCTGTGCTTACTGCTGTTTCTTCCATATGCCGGTAATGGGCTGAAAACGCCTGTTTTGGGACTATGCAGAGAAAGTGTTTGCAGACTGCTGAATCCACACACGGGTTTAACTCTGGAAGTTGAGTGCACACATTGACAACCGTTCTGTTAGATAGCTGCGTTTTGGATTTAGAAGCAGATATTTCCCAGTGCTTACTGCTGTTTCTTCCATATGCCGGTAATGGGCTGAAAACGCCTGTTTTGGGACTCTGCAGAGAAAGTGTTTGCAGACTGCTGAATCCACACACGGGTTTAACTCTGGAAGTTGAGTGCACACATTGACAACCGTTCTGTTAGATAGCTGCGTTTTGGATTTAGAAGCAGATATTTCCCTGTGCTTACTGCTGTTTCTTCCATATGCCGGTAATGGGCTGAAAACGCCTGTTTTGGGACTCTGCAGAGAAAGTGTTTGCAGACTGCTGAATCCACACACGGGTTTAACTCTGGAAGTTGAGTGCACACATTGACAACCGTTCTGTTAGATAGCTGCGTTTTGGATTTAGAAGCAGATATTTCCCTGTGCTTACTGCAGTTTCTTCCATATGCCGGTAATGGGCTGAAAACGCCTGTTTTGGGACTCTGCAGAGAAAGTGTTTGCAGACTGCTGAATCCACACACTGGTTTAACTCTGGAAGTTGAGTGCACACATTGACAACCGTTCTGTTAGATAGCTGCGTTTTCGATTTAGAAGCAGATATTTCCCTGTGCTTACTGCTGTTTCTTCCATATGCCGGTAATGGGCTGAAAACGCCTGTTTTGGGACTCTGCAGAGAAAGTGTTTGCAGACTGCTGAATCCACACACGGGTTTAACTCTGGAAGTTGAGTGCACACATTGACAACCGTTCTGTTAGATAGCTGCGTTTTGGATTTAGAAGCAGATATTTCCCTGTGCTTACTGCTGTTTCTTCCATATGCCGGTAATGGGCTGAAAACGCCTGTTTTGGGACTCTGCAGAGAAAGTGTTTGCAGACTGCTGAATCCACACACGGGTTTAACTCTGGAAGTTGAGTGCACACATTGACAACCGTTCTGTTAGATAGCTGCGTTTTGGATTTAGAAGCAGATATTTCCCTGTGCTTACTGCTGTTTCTTCCATATGCCGGTAATGGGCTGAAAACGCCTGTTTTGGGACTCTGCAGAGAAAGTGTTTGCAGACTGCTGAATCCACACACGGGTTTAACTCTGGAAGTTGAGTGCACACATTGACAACCGTTCTGTTAGATAGCTGCGTTTTGGATTTAGAAGCAGATATTTCCCTGTGCTTACTGCTGTTTCTTCCATATGCCGGTAATGGGCTGAAAACGCCTGTTTTGGGACTCTGCAGAGAAAGTGTTTGCAGACTGCTGAATCCACACACGGGTTTAACTCTGGAAGTTGAGTGCACACATTGACAACCGTTCTGTTAGATAGCTGCGTTTTGGATTTAGAAGCAGATATTTCCCTGTGCTTACTGCAGTTTCTTCCATATGCCGGTAATGGGCTGAAAACGCCTGTTTTGGGACTCTGCAGAGAAAGTGTTTGCAGACTGCTGAATCCACACACGGGTTTAACTCTGGAAGTTGAGTGCACACATTGACAACCGTTCTGTTAGATAGCTGCGTTTTGGATTTAGAAGCAGATATTTCCCTGTGCTTACTGCTGTTTCTTCCATATGCCGGTAATGGGCTGAAAACGCCTGTTTTGGGACTCTGCAGAGAAAGTGTTTGCAGACTGCTGAATCCACACACGGGTTTAACTCTGGAAGTTGAGTGCACACATTGACAACCGTTCTGTTAGATAGCTGCGTTTTGGATTTAGAAGCAGATATTTCCCTGTGCTTACTGCTGTTTCTTCCATATGCCGGTAATGGGCTGAAAACGCCTGTTTTGGGACTCTGCAGAGAAAGTGTTTGCAGACTGCTGAATCCACACACGGGTTTAACTCTGGAAGTTGAGTGCACACATTGACAACCGTTCTGTTAGATAGCTGCGTTTTGGATTTAGAAGCAGATATTTCCCTGTGCTTACTGCAGTTTCTTCCATATGCCGGTAATGGGCTGAAAACGCCTGTTTTGGGACTCTGCACAGAAAGTGTTTGCAGACTGCTGAATCCACACACGGGTTTTACTCTGGAAGTTGAGTGCACACATTGACAACCGTTCTGTTAGATAGCTGCGTTTTGGATTTAGAAGCAGATATTTCCCTGTGCTTACTGCTGTTTCTTCCATATGCCAGTAATGGGCTGAAAACGCCTGTTTTGGGACTCTGCAGAGAAAGTGTTTGCAGACTGCTGAATCCACACACGGGTTTAACTCTGGAAGTTGAGTGCACACATTGACAACCGTTCTGTTAGAAAGCTGCGTTTTGGATTTAGAAGCAGATATTTCCCTGTGCTTACTGCTGTTTCTTCCATATGCCGGTAATGGGCTGAAAACGCCTGTTTTGGGACTCTGCAGAGAAAGTGTTTGCAGACTGCTGAATCCACACACGGGTTTAACTCTGGAAGTTGAGTGCACACATTGGCAACCGTTCTGTTAGATAGCTGCGTTTTGGATTTAGAAGCAGATATTTCCCTGTGCTTACTGTTGTTTCTTCCATATGCCGGTAATGGGCTGAAAACTCCTGTTTTGGGACTCTGCAGAGAAAGTGTTTGCAGACTGCTGAATCCACACACGGGTTTAACTCTGGAAGTTGAGTGCACACATTGACAATCGTTCTGTTAGATAGCTGCGTTTTGGATTTAGAAGCAGATATTTCCCTGTGCTTACTGCTGTTTCTTCCGTATGCCGGTAATGGGATGAAAACGCCTGTTTTGGGACTCTGCAGAGAAAGTGTTTGCAGACTGCTGAATCCACACACGGGTTTAACTCTGGAAGTTGAGTGCACACATTGACAACCGTTCTGTTAGATAGCTGCGTTTTGGATTTAGAAGCAGATATTTCCCTGTGCTTACTGCTGTTTCTTCCATATGCCGGTAATGGGCTGAAAACGCCTGTTTTGGGACTCTGCAGAGAAAGTGTTTGCAGACTGCTGAATCCACACACGGGTTTAACTCTGGAAGTTGAGTGCACACATTGACAACCGTTCTGTTAGATAGCTGCGTTTTGGATTTAGAAGCAGATATTTCCCTGTGCTTACTGCAGTTTCTTCCATATGCCGGTAATGGGCTGAAAACGCCTGTTTTGGGACTCTGCAGAGAAAGTGTTTGCAGACTGCTGAATCCACACACGGGTTTAACTCTGGAAGTTGAGTGCACACATTGACAACCGTTCTGTTAGATAGCTGCGTTTTGGATTTAGAAGCAGATATTTCCCTGTGCTTACTGCTGTTTCTTCCATATGCCGGTAATGGGCTGAAAACGCCTGTTTTGGGACTCTGCAGAGAAAGTGTTTGCAGACTGCTGAATCCACACACGGATTCAACTCTGGAAGGTGAATGCACGCATTGACAACCGTTCAGTTAGATAGCTGCCTTTTGGTTTTAGAAGAAGTTATTTCTCTTTACAGCATATACTCTCATTCACTCTGGAATATCCAAACGCAGCTCCTAAAAGAAACGGGTTTCTGCGTATAATCAGATATTTCCCTTTTCATCTTTTACCCCAGTACCCTCTGGTATATGCAAACGCAGCTCCTGGAAGAAACGTGTTTGTAACTCGCTGAATCTGAGCATATATTGAAGTCTCTTGGGTGAATGAACACACAGCAGAGGAGTTTGAAAAAAACATTTCTTCCATGTTATAGATGCACTGTTACTGCTATTGCTTTTAGGCTGGTGTTTTCCTGGAAATGTTGGCTTTAGAATTTCCATATAAATGGTTTGTAAACTGCTGCATAAGTGGAGCAGTTTAATTCGTTAAGTTGAATGCCCTCATTCACAATCATTCTGTTAGCTAGCTCCGTTTTGGTTTTAGAAGCCTGTGTTTCTAGTTACAGCATATACTCCCATTCATTCTGGAATAGCCAAACGCAGCTCCCAGAATAGACGTGTTTCTAAGTCGCTGAATCTAAACATAGATTCAACTCCCTTAGGTGAACGAACACACAGCACAGCAGTTTGAAAGAAACGTTTTATTTGAGTTTTAGACGCAGTCTTATTGCTATTTCTTAGAGGCCGGTATTTTGCTGGGTATGTCTGTTTTAGAATCTGCACAAAAATCTTTTCTAAACTGCTGCATAGAAACAACAGTTTATCTCAATAAGCTGAATGCACACAGTGACAACCATTCTGTTAGATGGCTCCGTGTTTGTTTTAGAACCAGATATTTCACTTTAAACCTTATACTCCAGTACACTCTGGAATATGCAAATGCAGCTCCTGGAAGAAACGTGTTTCTTACTCGCTGAATCTGAACATATACTCAAGACTCTTAGGTGAATGAACACAGAGCAGAGCATTTTGAAGAAAACGTTTCTTCTATGTTATAGATGCAGTCTTACTGCTACTTCTTTTAGGCTGGTGTTTTGCTGCAAATGTTAATTTTAGAATTTGCATATAAAGGGTTTCTAAACTGCTGCCTAAGAAGAGCAGATTAACCCTTTAAGTTGAATGCACACATTCACAACCATTCTGTTAGATAGCTCCGTTTTGGTTTTAGAAACAGATATTTCTCTTTACAGCATTTACTCCCATACACTCTGGAATATCGAAATGCAGCTCCTAGAATAAACGTGTTTCAAACTCGCTGAATCCAAACATAGATTCAACGACCTTTGGTGAACGAACACACTGCAGAGCAGTTTGAAAGAAACGTTCCCTCTGAGTTTTAGACGCAGTCTTACTGCTATTTCTTATAGGCCGGTATTTTGCTGAAAATGTCTGTTTGAGAATCTACACAGAAATGTTTTCTAAACTGCTGCATACAAACAGCAGTTTAGCTCAGTAAGTTGAATGCACACATTGACAACCATTCCATTAGATCATCCGTTTTTCTTTTGGAACGAGACATTTGTCTTTACATCTTATACTCCAGTATACTCTGGAATAGGCAAACACAGCTCCTGGAAGAAACGTGTTGCTAATTAGCTGAATCTGAACATATATTCAAGTCTCTTATATGAATGAACACACAGCAGAGCAGTTTGAAAACAGTTTCTTCCATGTTAAAGATGCAGTCTTACTGCTATTTCCTTTAGGCTGCTGTTTTGCTGGAAAGGCCTGTATGAGAATTTGCATATAAAGGGTTTCTAAAGTGCTGCATGAGAAGAGCAGTTTACCTCTTTAAGCCAAAGGCACACATTCACAACCACTCTGCTAGATAGATCCATTTTGGTTTTAGAAACAGATATTTCTCTTTACAGCATATACGCCCATTCATTCTGGAATATACAAAGACAGCTCCTAGAATAAACGTATTTCTATCTCGCTGAATCCAAACATAGATTAAACTCCCTTAGGTCAAAGAACACACGGCCGAGGAGGTTGAAAGAAACGTTTCTTCTGAGTTTTAGACGCAGTCTTAATGCTCTTTCTTATATATGCCGGTACTGGGCCGGAAAGGCCTGTTTTCAGACTCTGCACAGAAAGTGTTTGCAGACTGCTGAATCCACACACGGGTTTAACTCTGGAAGTTGAGTGCACACATTGACAACCGTTCTGTTAGATAGCTGCGTTTTGGATTTAGAAGCAGATATTTCCCTGTGCTTACTGCTCTTTCTTCCATATGCCGGTAATGGGCTGAAAACGCCTGTTTTGGGACTCTGCAGAGAAAGTGTTTGCAGACTACTGAATCCACACACGGGTTTAACTCTGGAAGTTGAGTGCACACATTGACAACCGTTCTGTTAGATAGCTGCGTTTTGGATTTAGAAGCGGATATTTCCCTGTGCTTACTGCTGTTTCTTCCATATGCCGGTAATGGGCTGAAAACGCCTGTTTTGGGACTCTGCAGAGAAAGTGTTTGCAGACTGCTGAATCCACACACGGGTTTAACTCTGGAAGTTGAGTGCACACATTGACAACCGTTCTGTTAGATAGCTGCGTTTTGGATTTAGAAGCAGATATTTCCCTGTGCTTACTGCATTTTCTTCCATATGCCGGTAATGGGCTGAAAACCCCTGTTTTGGGACTCTGCAGAGAAAGGGTTTGCAGACTGCTGAATCCACACACTGGTTTAACTCTGGAAGTTGAGTGCACACATTGACAACCGTTCTGTTAGATAGCTGCGTTTTCGATTTAGAAGCAGATATTTCCCTGTGCTTACTGCTGTTTCTTCCATATGCCGGTAATGGGCTGAAAACGCCTGTTTTGGGACTCTGCAGAGAAAGTGTTTGCAGACTGCTGAATCCACACATGGGTTTAACTCTGGAAGTTGAGTGCACACATTGACAACCGTTCTGTTAGATAGCTGCGTTTTGGATTTAGAAGCAGATATTTCCCTGTGCTTACTGCAGTTTCTTCCATATGCCGGTAATGGGCTGAAAACGCCTGTTTTGGGACTCTGCAGAGAAAGTGTTTGCAGACTGCTGAATCCACACACGGGTTTAACTCTGGAAGTTGAGTGCACACATTGACAACCGTTCTGTTAGATAGCTGCGTTTTGGATTTAGAAGCACATATTTCCCAGTGCTTACTGCTGTTTCTTCCATATGCCGGTAAAGGGCTGAAAACGACTGTTTTGGGACTCTGCAGAGAAAGTGTTTGCAGACTGCTGAATCCACACACGGGTTTAACTCTGGAAGTTGAGTGCACACATTGACAACCGTTCTGTTAGATAGCTGCGTTTTGGATTTAGAAGCAGATATTTCCCTGTGCTTACTGCAGTTTCTTCCATATGCCAGAAATGGGCTGAAAATGCTTGTTTTGGGACTCTGCAGAGAAAGTGTTTGCAGACTGCTGAATCCACACACGGGTTTAACTCTGGAAGTTGAGTGCACACATTGACAACCGTTCTGTTAGATAGCTGCGTTTTGGATTTAGAAGCAGATATTTCCCTGTGTTTACTGCTGTTTCTTCCATATGCCGGTAATGGGCTGAAAACGCCTGTTTTGGGACTCTGCAGAGAAAGTGTTTGCAGACTGCTGATTCCACACACGGGTTTAACTCTGGAAGTTGAGTGCACACATTGACAACCGTTCTGTTAGATAGCTGCGTTTTGGATTTAGAAGCAGATATTTCCCTGTGCTTACTGCTGTTTCTTCCATATGCCGGTAATGGGCTGAAAACGCCTGTTTTGGGACTCTGCAGAGAAAGTGTTTGCAGACTGCTGAATCCACACACGGGTTTAACTCTGGAAGTTGAGTGCACACATTGACAACCGTTCTGTTAGATAGCTGCGTTTTGGATTTAGAAGCAGATATTTCCCTGTGCTTACTGCTGTTTCTTCCATATGCCGGTAATGGGCTGAAAACGCCTGTTTTGGGACTCTGCAGAGAATGTGTTTGCAGACTGCTGAATCCACACACGGGTTTAACTCTGGAAGTTGAGTGCACACATTGACAACCGTTCTGTTAGATAGCTGCGTTTTGGATTTAGAAGCAGATATTTCCCTGTGCTTACTGCTGTTTCTTCCATATGCCGGTAATGGGCTGAAAACGCCTGTTTTGGGACTCTGCAGAGAAAGTGTTTGCAGACTGCTGAATCCACACACGGGTTTAACTCTGGAAGTTGAGTGCACACATTGACAACCGTTCTGTTAGATAGCTGCGTTTTGGATTTAGAAGCAGATATTTCCCTGTGCTTACTGCTGTTTCTTCCATATGCCGGTAATGGGCTGAAAACGCCTGTTTTGGGACTCTGCAGAGAAAGTGTTTGCAGACTGCTGATTCCACACACGGGTTTAACTCTGGAAGTTGAGTGCACACATTGACAACCGTTCTGTTAGATAGCTGCGTTTTGGATTTAGAAGCAGATATTTCCCTGTGCTTACTGCAGTTTCTTCCATATGCCGGTAATGGGCTGAAAACGCCTGTTTTGGGACTCTGCAGAGAAAGTGTTTGCAGACTGCTGAATCCACACACGGGTTTAACTCTGGAAGTTGAGTGCACACATTGACAACCGTTCTGTTAGATAGCTGCGTTTTGGATTTAGAAGCAGATATTTCCCTGTGCTTACTGCTGTTTCTTCCATATGCCGGTAATGGGCTGAAAACGCCTGTTTTGGGACTCTGCACAGAAAGTGTTTGCAGACTGCTGAATCCACACACGGGTTTAACTCTGGAAGTTGAGTGCACACATTGACAACCGTTCTGTTAGATAGCTGCGTTTTGGATTTAGAAGCAGATATTTCCCTGTGCTTACTGCAGTTTCTTCCATATGCCGGTAATGGGCTGAAAACGCCTGTTTTGGGACTCTGCACAGAAAGTGTTTGCAGACTGCTGAATCCACACACGGGTTTAACTCTGGAAGTTGAGTGCACACATTGACAACCGTTCTGTTAGATAGCTGCGTTTTGGATTTAGAAGCAGATATTTCCCAGTGCTTACTGCTGTTTCTTCCATATGCCGGTAATGGGCTGAAAACGCCTGTTTTGGGACTCTGCAGAGAAAGTGTTTGCAGACTGCTGAATCCACACACGGGTTTAACTCTGGAAGTTGAGTGCACACATTGACAACCGTTCTGTTAGATAGCTGCGTTTTGGATTTAGAAGCAGATATTTCCCTGTGCTTACTGCTGTTTCTTCCATATGCCGGTAATGGGCTGAAAACGCCTGTTTTGGGACTCTGCACAGAAAGTGTTTGCAGACTGCTGAATCCACACACGGGTTTAACTCTGGAAGTTGAGTGCACACATTGACAACCGTTCTGTTAGATAGCTGCGTTTTGGATTTAGAAGCAGATATTTCCCAGTGCTTACTGCTGTTTCTTCCATATGCCGGTAATGGGCTGAAAACGCCTGTTTTGGGACTCTGCAGAGAAAGTGTTTGCAGACTGCTGAATCCACACACGGGTTTAACTCTGGAAGTTGAGTGCACACATTGACAACCGTTCTGTTAGATAGCTGCGTTTTGGATTTAGAAGCAGATATTTCCCTGTGCTTACTGCTGTTTCTTCCATATGCCGGTAATGGGCTGAAAACGCCTGTTTTGGGACTCTGCAGAGAAAGTGTTTGCAGACTGCTGAATCCACACACGGGTTTAACTCTGGAAGTTGAGTGCACACATTGACAACCGTTCTGTTAGATAGCTGCGTTTTGGATTTAGAAGCAGATATTTCCCTGTGCTTACTGCAGTTTCTTCCATATGCCGGTAATGGGCTGAAAACGCCTGTTTTGGGACTCTGCAGAGAAAGTGTTTGCAGACTGCTGAATCCACACACGGGTTTAACTCTGGAAGTTGAGTGCACACATTGACAACCGTTCTGTTAGATAGCTGCGTTTTGGATTTAGAAGCAGATATTTCCCTGTGCTTAGTGCTGTTTCTTCCATATGCCGGTAATGGGCTGAAAACGCCTGTTTTGGGACTCTGCAGAGAAAGTGTTTGCAGACTGCTGAATCCACACACGGGTTTAACTCTGGAAGTTGAGTGCACACATTGACAACCGTTCTGTTAGATAGCTGCGTTTTGGATTTAGAAGCAGATATTTCCCTGTGCTTACTGCTGTTTCTTCCATATGCCGGTAATGGGCTGAAAACGCCTGTTTTGGGACTCTGCAGAGAATGTGTTTGCAGACTGCTGAATCCACACACGGGTTTAACTCTGGAAGTTGAGTGCACACATTGACAACCGTTCTGTTAGATAGCTGCGTTTTGGATTTAGAAGCAGATATTTCCCTGTGCTTACTGCTGTTTCTTCCATATGCCGGTAATGGGCTGAAAACGCCTGTTTTGGGACTCTGCAGAGAAAGTGTTTGCAGACTGCTGAATCCACACACGGGTTTAACTCTGGAAGTTGAGTGCACACATTGACAACCGTTCTGTTAGATAGCTGCGTTTTGGATTTAGAAGCAGATATTTCCCTGTGCTTACTGCTGTTTCTTCCATATGCCGGTAATGGGCTGAAAACGCCTGTTTTGGGACTCTGCAGAGAAAGTGTTTGCAGACTGCTGATTCCACACACGGGTTTAACTCTGGAAGTTGAGTGCACACATTGACAACCGTTCTGTTAGATAGCTGCGTTTTGGATTTAGAAGCAGATATTTCCCTGTGCTTACTGCAGTTTCTTCCATATGCCGGTAATGGGCTGAAAACGCCTGTTTTGGAACTCTGCAGAGAAAGTGTTTGCAGACTGCTGAATCCACACACTGGTTTATCTCTGGAAGTTGAGTGAACACATTGACAACCGTTCTGTTAGATAGCTGCGTTTTGGATTTAGAAGCAGATATTTCCCAGTGCTTACTGCTGTTTCTTCCATATGCCGGTAATGGGCTGAAAACGCCTGTTTTGGGACTCTGCACAGAAAGTGTTTGCAGACTGCTGAATCCACACACGGGTTTAACTCCGGAAGTTGAGTGCACACATTGACAACCGTTCTGTTAGATAGCTGCGTTTTGGATTTAGAAGCAGATATTTCCCTGTGCTTACTGCTGTTTCTTCCATATGCCGGTAATGGGCTGAAAACGCCTGTTTTGGGACTCTGCAGAGAAAGTGTTTGCAGACTGCTGAATCCACACACGGGTTTAACTCTGGAAGTTGAGTGCACACATTGACAACCGTTCTGTTAGATAGCTGCGTTTTGGATTTAGAAGCAGATATTTCCCTGTGCTTACTGCTGTTTCTTCCATATGCCGGTAATGGGCTGAAAACGCCTGTTTTGGGACTCTGCAGAGAAAGTGTTTGCAGACTGCTGAATCCACACACGGGTTTAACTCTGGAAGTTGAGTGCACACATTGACAACCGTTCTGTTAGATAGCTGCGTTTTGGATTTAGAAGCAGATATTTCCCAGTGCTTACTGCTGTTTCTTCCATATGCCGGTAATGGGCTGAAAACGCCTGTTTTGGGACTCTGCAGAGAAAGTGTTTGCAGACTGCTGAATCCACACACTGGTTTAACTCTGGAAGTTGAGTGCACACATTGACAACCGTTCTGTTAGATTGCTGCGTTTTGGATTTAGAAGCAGATATTTCCCTGTGCTTACTGCTGTTTCTTCCATATGCCGGTAATGGGCTGAAAACGCCTGTTTTGGGACTCTGCAGAGAAAGTGTTTGCAGACTGCTGAATCCACACACGGGTTTAACTCTGGAAGTTGAGTGCACACATTGACAACCGTTCTGTTAGATAGCTGCGTTTTGGATTTAGAAGCAGATATTTCCCTGTGCTTACTGCAGTTTCTTCCATATGCCGGTAATGGGCTGAAAACGCCTGTTTTGGGACTCTGCAGAGAAAGTGTTTGCAGACTGCTGAATCCACACACGGGTTTAACTCAGGAAATTGAGTGCACACATTGACAACCGTTCTGTTAGATAGTTGCGTTTTGGACTTAGAAGCAGATATTTCCCTGTGCTTAGTGCTGTTTCTTCCATATGCCGGTAATGGGCTGAAAACGCCTGTTTTGGGACTCTGCAGAGAAAGTGTTTGCAGACTGCTGAATCCACACACGGGTTTAACTCTGGAAGTTGAGTGCACACATTGACAACCGTTCTGTTAGATAGCTGCGTTTTGGATTTAGAAGCAGATATTTCCCTGTGCTTACTCCTGTTTCTTCCATATGCCGGTAATGGGCTGAAAACGCCTGTTTTGGGACTCTGCAGAGAAAGTGTTTGCAGACTGCTGAATCCACACACGGGTTTATCTCTGGAAGTTGAGTGCACACATTGACAACCGTTCTGTTAGATAGCTGCGTTTTGGATTTAGAAGCAGATATTTCCCTGTGCTTACTGCAGTTTCTTCCATATGCCGGTAATGGGCTGAAAACGCCTGTTTTGGGACTCTGCACAGAAAGTGTTTGCAGACTGCTGAATCCACACACGGGTTTTACTCTGGAAGTTGAGTGCACACATTGACAACCGTTCTGTTAGATAGCTGCGTTTTGGATTTAGAAGCAGATATTTCCCTGTGCTTACTGCTGTTTCTTCCATATGCCAGTAATGGGCTGAAAACGCCTGTTTTGGGACTCTGCAGAGAAAGTGTTTGCAGACTGCTGAATCCACACACGGGTTTAACTCTGGAAGTTGAGTGCACACATTGACAACCGTTCTGTTAGATAGCTGCGTTTTGGATATAGAAGCAGATATTTCCCTGTTCTTACTGCTGTTTCTTCCATATGCCGGTAATGGGCTGAAAACGCCTGTTTTGGGACTCTGCAGAGAAAGTGTTTGCAGACTGCTGAATCCACACACGGGTTTAACTCTGGAAGTTGAGTGCACACATTGGCAATCGTTCTGTTAGATAGCTGCGTTTTGGATTTAGAAGCAGATATTTCCCTGTGCTTACTGTTGTTTCTTCCATATGCCGGTAATGGGCTGAAAACGCCTGTTTTGGGACTCTGCAGAGAAAGTGTTTGCAGACTGCTGAATCCACACACGGGTTTAACTCTGGAAGTTGAGTGCACACATTGACAACCGTTCTGTTAGATAGCTGCGTTTTGGATTTAGAAGCAGATATTTCCCTGTGCTTACTGCTGTTTCTTCCATATGCCGGTAATGGGCTGAAAACGCCTGTTTTGGGACTCTGCAGAGAAAGTGTTTGCAGACTGCTGAATCCACACACTGGTTTAACTCTGGAAGTTGAGTGCACACATTGACAACCGTTCTGTTAGATAGCTGCGTTTTGGATTTAGAAGCAGATATTTCCCTGTGCTTACTGCAGTTTCTTCCATATGCCGGTAATGGGCTGAAAACGCCTGTTTTGGGACTCTGCAGAGAAAGTGTTTGCAGACTGCTGAATCCACACACTGGTTTAACTCTGGAAGTTGAGTGCACACATTGACAACCGTTCTGTTAGATAGCTGCGTTTTGGATTTAGAAGCAGATATTTCCCTGTGCTTACTGCAGTTTCTTCCATATGCCGGTAATGGTCTGAAAACGCTGTTTTGGGACTCTGCAGAGAAAGTGTTTGCAGACTGCTGAATCCACACACGGGTTTAACTCTGGAAGTTGAGTGCACACATTGACAACCGTTCTGTTAGATAGCTGCGTTTTGGATTTAGAAGCAGATATTTCCCTGTGCTTACTGCTGTTTCTTCCATATGCCCGTAATGGGCTGAAAACGCCTGTTTTGGGACTCTGCAGAGAAAGTGTTTGCAGACTGCTGAATCCACACACGGGTTTAACTCTGGAAGTTGAGTGCACACATTGACAACCATTCTGTTAGATAGCTGCGTTTTGGATTTAGAAGCAGATATTTCCCTGTGCTTACTGCTGTTTCTTCCATATGCCGGTAATGGGCTGAAAACGCCTGTTTTGGGACTCTGCAGAGAAAGTGTTTGCAGACTGCTGAATCCACACACGGGTTTAACTCTGGAAGTTGAGTGCACACATTGACAACCGTTCTGTTAGATAGCTGCGTTTTGGATTTAGAAGCAGATATTTCCCTGTGCTTACTGCTGTTTCTTCCATATGCCGGTAATGGGCTGAAAACGCCTGTTTTGGGACTCTGCAGAGAAAGTGTTTGCAGACTGCTGAATCCACACACGGGTTTTACTCTGGAAGTTGAGTGCACACATTGACAACCGTTCTGTTAGATAGCTGCGTTTTGGATTTAGAAGCAGATAATTCCCTGTGCTTACTGCAGTTTCTTCCATATGCCGGTAATGGGCTGAAAACGCCTGTTTTGGGACTCTGCAGAGAAAGTGTTTGCAGACTGCTGAATCCACACACTGGTTTAACTCTGGAAGTTGAGTGCACACATTGACAACCGTTCTGTTAGATAGCTGCGTTTTGGATTTAGAAGCAGATATTTCCCTGTGCTTACTGCTGTTTCTTCCATATGCCGGTAATGGGCTGAAAACGCCTGTTTTGGGACTCTGCAGAGAAAGTGTTTGCAGACTGCTGAATCCACACACGGGTTTAACTCTGGAAGTTGAGTGCACACATTGACAACCGTTCTGTTAGATAGCTGCGTTTTGGATTTAGAAGCAGATATTTCCCTGTGCTTACTGCAGTTTCTTCCATATGCCGGTAATGGGCTGAAAACGCCTGTTTTGGGACTCTGCAGAGAAAGTGTTTGCAGACTGCTGAATCCACACACGGGTTTAACTCTGGAAGTTGAGTGCACACATTGACAACCGTTCTGTTAGATAGCTGCGTTTTGGATTTAGAAGCAGATATTTCCCAGTGCTTACTGCTGTTTCTTCCATATGCCGGTAAAGGGCTGAAAACGCCTGTTTTGGGACTCTGCAGAGAAAGTGTTTGCAGACTGCTGAATCCACACACGGGTTTAACTCTGGAAGTTGAGTGCACGCATTGACAACCGTTCTGTTAGATAGCTGCGTTTTGGATTTAGAAGCAGATATTTCCCTGTGCTTACTGCAGTTTCTTCCATATGCCAGAAATGGGCTGAAAACGCCTGTTTTGGGACTCTGCAGAGAAAGTGTTTGCAGACTGCTGAATCCACACACGGGTTTAACTCTGGAAGTTGAGTGCACACATTGACAACCGTTCTGTTAGATAGCTGCGTTTTGGATTTAGAAGCAGATATTTCCCTGTGCTTACTGCTGTTTCTTCCATATGCCGGTAATGGGCTGAAAACGCCTGTTTTGGGACTCTGCAGAGAAAGTGTTTGCAGACTGCTGAATCCACACACGGGTTTAACTCTGGAAGTTGAGTGCACACATTGACAACCGTTCTGTTAGATAGCTGCGTTTTGGATTTAGAAGCAGATATTTCCCTGTGCTTACTGCTGTTTCTTCCATATGCCGGTAATGGGCTGAAAACGCCTGTTTTGGGACTCTGCAGAGAAAGTGTTTGCAGACTGCTGAATCCACACACGGGTTTAACTCTGGAAGTTGAGTGCACACATTGACAACCGTTCTGTTAGATAGCTGCGTTTTGGATTTAGAAGCAGATATTTCCCAGTGCTTACTGCTGTTTCTTCCATATGCCGGTAATGGGCTGAAAATGCCTGTTTTGGGACTCTGCACAGAAAGTGTTTGCAGACTGCTGAATCCACACACGGGTTTAACTCTGGAAGTTGAGTGCACACATTGACAACCGTTCTGTTAGATAGCTGCGTTTTGGATTTAGAAGCAGATATTTCCCTGTGCTTACTGCTGTTTCTTCCATATGCCGGTAATGGGCTGAAAACGCCTGTTTTGGGACTCTGCAGAGAATGTGTTTGCAGACTGCTGAATCCACACACGGGTTTAACTCTGGAAGTTGAGTGCACACATTGACAACCGTTCTGTTAGATAGCTGCGTTTTGGATTTAGAAGCAGATATTTCCCTGTGCTTACTGCTGTTTCTTCCATATGCCGGTAATGGGCTGAAAACGCCTGTTTTGGGACTCTGCAGAGAAAGTGTTTGCAGACTGCTGAATCCACACACGGGTTTAACTCTGGAAGTTGAGTGCACACATTGACAACCGTTCTGTTAGATAGCTGCGTTTTGGATTTAGAAGCAGATATTTCCCTGTGCTTACTGCTGTTTCTTCCATATGCCGGTAATGGGCTGAAAACGCCTGTTTTGGGACTCTGCAGAGAAAGTGTTTGCAGACTGCTGAATCCACACACGGGTTTAACTCTGGAAGTTGAGTGCACACATTGACAACCGTTCTGTTAGATAGCTGCGTTTTGGATTTAGAAGCAGATATTTCCCTGTGCTTACTGCAGTTTCTTCCATATGCCGGTAATGGGCTGAAAACGCCTGTTTTGGGACTCTGCAGAGAAAGTGTTTGCAGACTGCTGAATCCACACACTGGTTTAACTCTGGAAGTTGAGTGCACACATTGACAACCGTTCTGTTAGATAGCTGCGTTTTGGATTTAGAAGCAGATATTTCCCTGTGCTTACTGCTGTTTCTTCCATATGCCGGTAATGGGCTGAAAACGCTGTTTTGGGACTCTGCAGAGAAAGTGTTTGCAGACTGCTGAATCCACACACGGGTTTAACTCTGGAAGTTGAGTGCACACATTGACAACCGTTCTGTTAGATAGCTGCGTTTTGGATTTAGAAGCAGATATTTCCCTGTGCTTACTGCTGTTTCTTCCATATGCCGGTAATGGGCTGAAAACGCCTGTTTTGGGACTCTGCAGAGAAAGTGTTTGCAGACTGCTGAATCCACACACGGGTTTAACTCTGGAAGTTGAGTGCACACATTGACAACCATTCTGTTAGATAGCTGCGTTTTGGATTTAGAAGCAGATATTTCCCTGTGCTTACTGCTGTTTCTTCCATATGCCGGTAATGGGCTGAAAACGCCTGTTTTGGGACTCTGCAGAGAAAGTGTTTGCAGACTGCTGAATCCACACACGGGTTTTACTCTGGAAGTTGAGTGCACACATTGACAACCGTTCTGTTAGATAGCTGCGTTTTGGATTTAGAAGCAGATATTTCCCTGTGCTTACTGCAGTTTCTTCCATATGCCGGTAATGGGCTGAAAACGCCTGTTTTGGGACTCTGCAGAGAAAGTGTTTGCAGACTGCTGAATCCACACACTGGTTTAACTCTGGAAGTTGAGTGCACACATTGACAACCGTTCTGTTAGATAGCTGCGTTTTGGATTTAGAAGCAGATATTTCCCTGTGCTTACTGCTGTTTCTTCCATATGCCGGTAATGGGCTGAAAACGCCTGTTTTGGGACTCTGCAGAGAAAGTGTTTGCAGACTGCTGAATCCACACACGGGTTTAACTCTGGAAGTTGAGTGCACACATTGACAACCGTTCTGTTAGATAGCTGCGTTTTGGATTTAGAAGCAGATATTTCCCTGTGCTTACTGCAGTTTCTTCCATATGCCGGTAATGGGCTGAAAACGCCTGTTTTGGGACTCTGCAGAGAAAGTGTTTGCAGACTGCTGAATCCACACACGGGTTTAACTCTGGAAGTTGAGTGCACACATTGACAACCGTTCTGTTAGATAGCTGCGTTTTGGATTTAGAAGCAGATATTTCCCAGTGCTTACTGCTGTTTCTTCCATATGCCGGTAATGGGCTGAAAATGCCTGTTTTGGGACTCTGCAGAGAAAGTGTTTGCAGACTGCTGAATCCACACACGGGTTTAACTCTGGAAGTTGAGTGCACACATTGACAACCGTTCTGTTAGATAGCTGCGTTTTGGATTTAGAAGCAGATATTTCCCTGTGCTTACTGCTGTTTCTTCCATATGCCGGTAATGGGCTGAAAACGCCTGTTTTGGGACTCTGCAGAGAAAGTGTTTGCAGACTGCTGAATCCACACACGGGTTTAACTCTGGAAGTTGAGTGCACACATTGACAACCGTTCTGTTAGATAGCTGCGTTTTGGATTTAGAAGCAGATATTTCCCTGTGCTTACTGCTGTTTCTTCCATATGCCGGTAATGGGCTGAAAACGCCTGTTTTGGGACTCTGCAGAGAAAGTGTTTGCAGACTGCTGAATCCACACACGGGTTTAACTCTGGAAGTTGAGTGCACACATTGACAACCGTTCTGTTAGATAGCTGCGTTTTGGATTTAGAAGCAGATATTTCCCTGTGCTTACTGCTGTTTCTTCCACATGCCGGTAATGGGCTGAAAACGCCTGTTTTGGGACTCTGCAGAGAAAGTGTTTGCAGACTGCTGAATCCACACACGGGTTTAACTCTGGAAGTTGAGTGCACACATTGAAAACCATTCTGTTAGATAGCTGCGTTTTGGATTTAGAAGCAGATATTTCCCTGTGCTTACTGCTGTTTCTTCCATATGCCGGTAATGGGCTGAAAACGCCTGTTTTGGGACTCTGCAGAGAAAGTGTTTGCAGACTGCTGAATCCACACACGGGTTTAACTCTGGAAGTTGAGTGCACACATTGACAACCGTTCTGTTAGATAGCTGCGTTTTGGATTTAGAAGCAGATATTTCCCTGTGCTTACTGCTGTTTCTTCCATATGCCGGTAATGGGCTGAAAACGCCTGTTTTGGGACTCTGCAGAGAAAGTGTTTGCAGACTGCTGAATCCACACACGGGTTTTACTCTGGAAGTTGAGTGCACACATTGACAACCGTTCTGTTAGATAGCTGCGTTTTGGATTTAGAAGCAGATATTTCCCTGTGCTTACTGCAGTTTCTTCCATATGCCGGTAATGGGCTGAAAACGCCTGTTTTGGGACTCTGCAGAGAAAGTGTTTGCAGACTGCTGAATCCACACACTGGTTTAACTCTGGAAGTTGAGTGCACACATTGACAACCGTTCTGTTAGATAGCTGCGTTTTGGATTTAGAAGCAGATATTTCCCTGTGCTTACTGCTGTTTCTTCCATATGCCGGTAATGGGCTGAAAACGCCTGTTTTGGGACTCTGCAGAGAAAGTGTTTGCAGACTGCTGAATCCACACACGGGTTTAACTCTGGAAGTTGAGTGCACACATTGACAACCGTTCTGTTAGATAGCTGCGTTTTGGATTTAGAAGCAGATATTTCCCTGTGCTTACTGCAGTTTCTTCCATATGCCGGTAATGGGCTGAAAACGCCTGTTTTGGGACTCTGCAGAGAAAGTGTTTGCAGACTGCTGAATCCACACACGGGTTTAACTCTGGAAGTTGAGTGGACACATTGACAACCGTTCTGTTAGATAGCTGCGTTTTGGATTTAGAAGCAGATATTTCCCAGTGCTTACTGCTGTTTCTTCCATATGCCGGTAAAGGGCTGAAAACGCCTGTTTTGGGACTCTGCAGAGAAAGTGTTTGCAGACTGCTGAATCCACACACGGGTTTAACTCTGG
Source organism: Aotus nancymaae (assembly GCF_030222135.1). Classification (NCBI taxonomy): domain Eukaryota; kingdom Metazoa; phylum Chordata; class Mammalia; order Primates; family Aotidae; genus Aotus; species Aotus nancymaae. The sequence goes on from NW_026989014.1 coordinate 121,219, forward strand.
AAGTTGAGTGCACACATTGACAACCGTTCTGTTAGATAGCTGCGTTTTGGATTTAGAAGCAGATATTTCCCTGTGCTTACTGCAGTTTCTTCCATATGCCAGAAATGGGCTGAAAACGCCTGTTTTGGGACTCTGCAGAGAAAGTGTTTGCAGACTGCTGAATCCACACACGGGTTTAACTCTGGAAGTTGAGTGCACACATTGACAACCGTTCTGTTAGATAGCTGCGTTTTGGATTTAGAAGCAGATATTTCCCTGTGCTTACTGCTGTTTCTTCCATATGCCGGTAATGGGCTGAAAACGCCTGTTTTGGGACTCTGCAGAGAAAGTGTTTGCAGACTGCTGAATCCACACACGGGTTTAACTCTGGAAGTTGAGTGCACACATTGACAACCGTTCTGTTAGATAGCTGCGTTTTGGATTTAGAAGCAGATATTTCCCAGTGCTTACTGCTGTTTCTTCCATATGCCGGTAATGGGCTGAAAACGCCTGTTTTGGGACTCTGCAGAGAAAGTGTTTGCAGACTGCTGAATCCACACACGGGTTTAACTCTGGAAGTTGAGTGCACACAATGACAACCGTTCTGTTAGATAGCTGCGTTTTGGATTTAGAAGCAGATATTTCCCTGTGCTTACTGCTGTTTCTTCCATATGCCGGTAATGGGCTGAAAACGCCTGTTTTGGGACTCTGCAGAGAATGTGTTTGCAGACTGCTGAATCCACACACGGGTTTAACTCTGGAAGTTGAGTGCACACATTGACAACCGTTCTGTTAGATAGCTGCGTTTTGGATTTAGAAGCAGATATTTCCCTGTGCTTACTGCTGTTTCTTCCATATGCCGGTAATGGGCTGAAAACGCCTGTTTTGGGACTCTGCAGAGAAAGTGTTTGCAGACTGCTGAATCCACACACGGGTTTAACTCTGGAAGTTGAGTGCACACATTGACAACCGTTCTGTTAGATAGCTGTGTTTTGGATTTAGAAGCAGATATTTCCCTGTGCTTACTGCTGTTTCTTCCATATGCCGGTAATGGGCTGAAAACGCCTGTTTTGGGACTCTGCAGAGAAAGTGTTTGCAGACTGCTGAATCCACACACGGGTTTAACTCTGGAAGTTGAGTGCACACATTGACAACCGTTCTGTTAGATAGCTGCGTTTTGGATTTAGAAGCAGATATTTCCCTGTGCTTACTGCAGTTTCTTCCATATGCCGGTAATGGGCTGAAAACGCCTGTTTTGGGACTCTGCAGAGAAAGTGTTTGCAGACTGCTGAATCCACACACTGGTTTAACTCTGGAAGTTGAGTGCACACATTGACAACCGTTCTGTTAGATTGCTGCGTTTTGGATTTAGAAGCAGATATTTCCCTGTGCTTACTGCTGTTTCTTCCATATGCCGGTAATGGGCTGAAAACGCCTGTTTTGGGACTCTGCAGAGAAAGTGTTTGCAGACTGCTGAATCCACACACGGGTTTAACTCTGGAAGTTGAGTGCACACATTGACAACCGTTCTGTTAGATAGCTGCGTTTTGGATTTAGAAGCAGATATTTCCCTGTGCTTACTGCTGTTTCTTCCATATGCCGGTAATGGGCTGAAAACGCCTGTTTTGGGACTCTGCAGAGAAAGTGTTTGCAGACTGCTGAATCCACACCCGGGTTTAACTCTGGAAGTTGAGTGCACACATTGACAACCGTTCTGTTAGATAGCTGCGTTTTGGATTTAGAAGCAGATATTTCCCTGTGCTTACTTCAGTTTCTTCCATATGCCGGTAATGGGCTGAAAACGCCTGTTTTGGGACTCTGCAGAGAAAGTGTTTGCAGACTGCTGAATCCACACACTGGTTTAACTCTGGAAGTTGAGTGCACACATTGACAACCGTTCTGTTAGATTGCTGCGTTTTGGATTTAGAAGCAGATATTTCCCTGTGCTTACTGCAGTTTCTTCCATATGCCGGTAATGGGCTGAAAACGCCTGTTTTGGGACTCTGCAGAGAAAGTGTTTGCAGACTGCTGAATCCACACACTGGTTTAACTCTGGAAGTTGAGTGCACACATTGACAACCGTTCTGTTAGATTGCTGCGTTTTGGATTTAGAAGCAGATATTTCCCTGTGCTTACTGCAGTTTCTTCCATATGCCGGTAATGGGCTGAAAACGCCTGTTTTGGGACTCTGCACAGAAAGTGTTTGCAGACTGCTGAATCCACACACGGGTTTAACTCTGCAAGTTGAGTGCACACATTGACAACCGTTCTGTTAGATAGCTGCGTTTTGGATTTAGAAGCAGATATTTCCCTGTGCTTACTGCTGTTTCTTCCATATGCCGGTAATGGGCTGAAAACGCCTGTTTTGGGACTCTGCAGAGAAAGTGTTTGCAGACTGCTGAATCCACACACGGGTTTAACTCTGGAAGTTGAGTGCACACATTGACAACCGTTCTGTTAGATAGCTGCGTTTTGGATTTAGAAGCAGATATTTCCCTGTGCTTACTGCTGTTTCTTCCATATGCCGGTAATGGGCTGAAAACGCCTGTTTTGGGACTCTGCAGAGAAAGTGTTTGCAGACTGCTGAATCCACACACGGGTTTAACTCTGGAAGTTGAGTGCACACATTGACAACCGTTCTGTTAGATAGCTGCGTTTTGGATTTAGAAGCAGATATTTCCCTGTGCTTACTGCAGTTTCTTCCATATGCCGGTAATGGGCTGAAAACGCCTGTTTTGGGACTCTGCAGAGAAAGTGTTTGCAGACTGCTGAATCCACACACGGGTTTAACTCTGGAAGTTGAGTGCACACATTGACAACCGTTCTGTTAGATAGCTGCGTTTTGGATTTAGAAGCAGATATTTCCCAGTGCTTACTGCTGTTTCTTCCATATGCCGGTAAAGGACTGAAAACGCCTGTTTTGGGACTCTGCAGAGAAAGTGTTTGCAGACTGCTGAATCCACACACGGGTTTAACTCTGGAAGTTGAGTGCACACATTGACAACCGTTCTGTTAGATAGCTGCGTTTTGGATTTAGAAGCAGATATTTCCCTGTGCTTACTGCAGTTTCTTCCATATGCCAGAAATGGGCTGAAAACGCCTGTTTTGGGACTCTGCAGAGAAAGTGTTTGCAGACTGCTGAATCCACACACCGGTTTAACTCTGGAAGTTGAGTGCACACATTGACAACCGTTCTGTTAGATAGCTGCGTTTTGGATTTAGAAGCAGATATTTCCCTGTGCTTACTGCTGTTTCTTCCATATGCCGGTAATGGGCTGAAAACGCCTGTTTTGGGACTCTGCAGAGAAAGTGTTTGCAGACTGCTGAATCCACACACGGGTTTAACTCTGGAAGTTGAGTGCACACATTGACAACCGTTCTGTTAGATAGCTGCGTTTTGGATTTAGAAGCAGGTATTTCCCTGTGCTTACTGCTGTTTCTTCCATATGCCGGTAATGGGCTGAAAACGCCTGTTTTGGGACTCTGCAGAGAAAGTGTTTGCAGACTGCTGAATCCACACACGGGTTTAACTCTGGAAGTTGAGTGCACACATTGACAACCGTTCTGTTAGATAGCTGCGTTTTGGATTTAGAAGCAGATATTTCCCTGTGCTTACTGCTGTTTCTTCCATATGCCGGTAATGGGCTGAAAACGCCTGTTTTGGGACTCTGCAGAGAATGTGTTTGCAGACTGCTGAATCCACACACGGGTTTAACTCTGGAAGTTTAGTGCACACATTGACAACCATTCTGTTAGATAGCTGCGTTTTGGATTTAGAAGCAGATATTTCCCTGTGCTTACTGCTGTTTCTTCCATATGCCGGTAATGGGCTGAAAACGCCTGTTTTGGGACTCTGCAGAGAAAGTGTTTGCAGACTGCTGAATCCACACACGGGTTTAACTCTGGAAGTTGAGTGCACACATTGACAACCGTTCTGTTAGATAGCTGCGTTTTGGATTTAGAAGCAGATATTTCCCTGTGCTTACTGCTGTTTCTTCCATATGCCGGTAATGGGCTGAAAACGCCTGTTTTGGGACTCTGCAGAGAAAGTGTTTGCAGACTGCTGAATCCACACACGGGTTTAACTCTGGAAGTTGAGTGCACACATTGACAACCGTTCTGTTAGATAGCTGCGTTTTGGATTTAGAAGCAGATATTTCCCTGTGCTTACTGCAGTTTCTTCCATATGCCGGTAATGGGCTGAAAACGCCTGTTTTGGGACTCTGCAGAGAAAGTGTTTGCAGACTGCTGAATCCACACACTGGTTTAACTCTGGAAGTTGAGTGCACACATTGACAACCGTTCTGTTAGATAGCTGCGTTTTGGATTTAGAAGCAGATATTTCCCTGTGCTTACTGCTGTTTCTTCCATATGCCGGTAATGGGCTGAAAACGCCTGTTTTGGGACTCTGCAGAGAAAGTGTTTGCAGACTGCTGAATCCACACACGGGTTTAACTCTGGAAGTTGAGTGCACACATTGACAACCGTTCTGTTAGATAGCTGCGTTTTGGATTTAGAAGCAGATATTTCCCTGTGCTTACTGCTGTTTCTTCCATATGCCGGTAATGGGCTGAAAACGCCTGTTTTGGGACTCTGCAGAGAAAGTGTTTGCAGACTGCTGAATCCACACACGGGTTTAACTCTGGAAGTTGAGTGCACACATTGACAACCATTCTGTTAGATAGCTGCGTTTTGGATTTAGAAGCAGATATTTCCCTGTGCTTACTGCTGTTTCTTCCATATGCCGGTAATGGGCTGAAAACGCCTGTTTTGGGACTCTGCAGAGAAAGTGTTTGCAGACTGCTGAATCCACACACGGGTTTAACTCTGGAAGTTGAGTGCACACATTGACAACCGTTCTGTTAGATAGCTGCGTTTTGGATTTAGAAGCAGATATTTCCCTGTGCTTACTGCTGTTTCTTCCATATGCCGGTAATGGGCTGAAAACGCCTGTTTTGGGACTCTGCAGAGAAAGTGTTTGCAGACTGCTGAATCCACACACGGGTTTAACTCTGGAAGTTGAGTGCACACATTGACAACCGTTCTGTTAGATAGCTGCGTTTTGGATTTAGAAGCAGATATTTCCCTGTGCTTACTGCTGTTTCTTCCATATGCCGGTAATGGGCTGAAAACGCCTGTTTTGGGACTCTGCAGAGAAAGTGTTTGCAGACTGCTGAATCCACACACGGGTTTAACTCTGGAAGTTGAGTGCACACATTGACAACCGTTCTGTTAGATAGCTGCGTTTTGGATTTAGAAGCAGATATTTCCCTGTGCTTACTGCTGTTTCTTCCATATGCCGGTAATGGGCTGAAAACGCCTGTTTTGGGACTCTGCAGAGAAAGTGTTTGCAGACTGCTGAATCCACACACGGGTTTAACTCTGGAAGTTGAGTGCACACATTGACAACCGTTCTGTTAGATAGCTGCGTTTTGGATTTAGAAGCAGATATTTCCCAGTGCTTACTGCTGTTTCTTCCATATGCCGGTAAAGGGCTGAAAACGCCTGTTTTGGGACTCTGCAGAGAAAGTGTTTGCAGACTGCTGAATCCACACACGGGTTTAATTCTGGAAGTTGAGTGCACACATTGACAACCGTTCTGTTAGATAGCTGCGTTTTGGATTTAGAAGCAGATATTTCCCTGTGCTTACTGCAGTTTCTTCCATATGCCAGAAATGGGCTGAAAACGCCTGTTTTGGGACTCTGCAGAGAAAGTGTTTGCAGACTGCTGAATCCACACACGGGTTTAACTCTGGAAGTTGAGTGCACACATTGACAACCGTTCTGTTAGATAGCTGCGTTTTGGATTTAGAAGCAGATATTTCCCTGTGCTTACTGCTGTTTCTTCCATATGCCGGTAATGGGCTGAAAACGCCTGTTTTGGGACTCTGCAGAGAAAGTGTTTGCAGACTGCTGAATCCACACACGGGTTTAACTCTGGAAGTTGAGTGCACACATTGACAACCGTTCTGTTAGATAGCTGCGTTTTGGATTTAGAAGCAGATATTTCCCAGTGCTTACTGCTGTTTCTTCCATATGCCGGTAATGGGCTGAAAACGCCTGTTTTGGGACTCTGCAGAGAAAGTGTTTGCAGACTGCTGAATCCACACACGGGTTTAACTCTGGAAGTTGAGTGCACACATTGACAACCGTTCTGTTAGATAGCTGCGTTTTGGATTTAGAAGCAGATATTTCCCTGTGCTTACTGCTGTTTCTTCCATATGCCGGTAATGGGCTGAAAACGCCTGTTTTGGGACTCTGCAGAGAATGTGTTTGCAGACTGCTGAATCCACACACGGGTTTAACTCTGGAAGTTGAGTGCACACATTGACAACCGTTCTGTTAGATAGCTGCGTTTTGGATTTAGAAGCAGATATTTCCCTGTGCTTACTGCTGTTTCTTCCATATGCCGGTAATGGGCTGAAAACGCCTGTTTTGGGACTCTGCAGAGAAAGTGTTTGCAGACTGCTGAATCCACACACGGGTTTAACTCTGGAAGTTGAGTGCACACATTGACAACCGTTCTGTTAGATAGCTGCGTTTTGGATTTAGAAGCAGATATTTCCCTGTGCTTACTGCTGTTTCTTCCATATGCCGGTAATGGGCTGAAAACGCCTGTTTTGGGACTCTGCAGAGAAAGTGTTTGCAGACTGCTGAATCCACACACGGGTTTAACTCTGGAAGTTGAGTGCACACATTGACAACCGTTCTGTTAGATAGCTGCGTTTTGGATTTAGAAGCAGATATTTCCCTGTGCTTACTGCAGTTTCTTCCATATGCCGGTAATGGGCTGAAAACGCCTGTTTTGGGACTCTGCAGAGAAAGTGTTTGCAGACTGCTGAATCCACACACTGGTTTAACTCTGGAAGTTGAGTGCACACATTGACAACCGTTCTGTTAGATTGCTGCGTTTTGGATTTAGAAGCAGATATTTCCCTGTGCTTACTGCTGTTTCTTCCATATGCCGGTAATGGGCGGAAAACGCCTGTTTTGGGACTCTGCAGAGAAAGTGTTTGCAGACTGCTGAATCCACACACGGGTTTAACTCTGGAAGTTGAGTGCACACATTGACAACCGTTCTGTTAGATAGCTGCGTTTTGGATTTAGAAGCAGATATTTCCCTGTGCTTACTGCAGTTTCTTCCATATGCCGGTAATGGGCTGAAAACGCCTGTTTTGGGACTCTGCAGAGAAAGTGTTTGCAGACTGCTGAATCCACACACTGGTTTAACTCTGGAAGTTGAGTGCACACATTGACAACCGTTCTGTTAGATAGCTGCGTTTTGGATTTAGAAGCAGATATTTCCCTGTGCTTACTGCAGTTTCTTCCATATGCCAGTAATGGGCTGAAAACGCCTGTTTTGGGACTCTGCAGAGAATGTGTTTGCAGACTGCTGAATCCACACACGGGTTTAACTCTGGAAGTTGAGTGCACACATTGACAACCGTTCTGTTAGATAGCTGCGTTTTGGATTTAGAAGCAGATATTTCCCTGTGCTTACTGCTGTTTCTTCCATATGCCGGTAATGGGCTGAAAACGCCTGTTTTGGGACTCTGCAGAGAAAGTGTTTGCAGACTGCTGAATCCACACACGGGTTTAACTCTGGAAGTTGAGTGCACACATTGACAACCGTTCTGTTAGATTGCTGCGTTTTGGATTTAGAAGCAGATATTTCCCTGTGCTTACTGCTGTTTCTTCCATATGCCGGTAATGGGCTGAAAACGCCTGTTTTGGGACTCTGCAGAGAAAGTGTTTGCAGACTGCTGAATCCACACACTGGTTTAACTCTGGAAGTTGAGTGCACACATTGACAACCGTTTTGTTAGATTGCTGCGTTTTGGATTTAGAAGCAGATATTTCCCTGTGCTTACTGCAGTTTCTTCCATATGCCGGTAATGGGCTGAAAACGCCTGTTTTGGGACTCTGCACAGAAAGTGTTTGCAGACTGCTGAATCCACACACGGGTTTAACTCTGGAAGTTGAGTGCACACATTGACAACCGTTCTGTTAGATAGCTGCGTTTTGGATTTAGAAGCAGATATTTCCCTGTGCTTACTGCTGTTTCTTCCATATGCCGGTAATGGGCTGAAAACGCCTGTTTTGGGACTCTGCAGAGAAAGTGTTTGCAGACTGCTGAATCCACACACTGGTTTAACTCTGGAAGTTGAGTGCACACATTGACAACCGTTCTGTTAGATAGCTGCGTTTTGGATTTAGAAGCAGATATTTCCCTGTGCTTACTGCTGTTTCTTCCATATGCCGGTAATGGGCTGAAAACGCCTGTTTTGGGACTCTGCAGAGAAAGTGTTTGCAGACTGCTGAATCCACACACGGGTTTAACTCTGGAAGTTGAGTGCACACATTGACAACCGTTCTGTTAGATAGCTGCGTTTTGGATTTAGAAGCAGATATTTCCCTGTGCTTACTGCAGTTTCTTCCATATGCCGGTAATGGGCTGAAAACGCCTGTTTTGGGACTCTGCAGAGAAAGTGTTTGCAGACTGCTGAATCCACACACGGGTTTAACTCTGGAAGTTGAGTGCACACATTGACAACCGTTCTGTTAGATAGCTGCGTTTTGGATTTAGAAGCAGATATTTCCCAGTGCTTACTGCTGTTTCTTCCATATGCCGGTAAAGGGCTGAAAACGCCTGTTTTGGGACTCTGCAGAGAAAGTGTTTGCAGACTGCTGAATCCACACACGGGTTTAACTCTGGAAGTTGAGTGCACACATTGACAACCGTTCTGTTAGATAGCTGCGTTTTGGATTTAGAAGCAGATATTTCCCTGTGCTTACTGCAGTTTCTTCCATATGCCAGAAATGGGCTGAAAACGCCTGTTTTGGGACTCTGCAGAGAAAGTATTTGCAGACTGCTGAATCCACACACGGGTTTAACTCTGGAAGTTGAGTGCACACATTGACAACCGTTCTGTTAGATAGCTGCGTTTTGGATTTAGAAGCAGATATTTCCCTGTGCTTACTGCTGTTTCTTACATATGCCGGTAATGGGCTGAAAACGCCTGTTTTGGGACTCTGCAGAGAAAGTGTTTGCAGACTGCTGAATCCACACACGGGTTTAACTCTGGAAGTTGAGTGCACACATTGACAACCGTTCTGTTAGATAGCTGCGTTTTGGATTTAGAAGCAGATATTTCCCTGTGCTTACTGCAGTTTCTTCCATATGCCAGAAATGGGCTGAAAACGCCTGTTTTGGGACTCTGCAGAGAAAGTGTTTGCAGACTGCTGAATCCACACACGGGTTTAACTCTGGAAGTTGAGTGCACACATTGACAACCGTTCTGTTAGATAGCTGCGTTTTGGATTTAGAAGCAGATATTTCCCTGTGCTTACTGCTGTTTCTTCCATATGCCGGTAATGGGCTGAAAACGCCTGTTTTGGGACTCTGCAGAGAAAGTGTTTGCAGACTGCTGAATCCACACACGGGTTTAACTCTGGAAGTTGAGTGCACACATTGACAACCGTTCTGTTAGATAGCTGCGTTTTGGATTTAGAAGCAGATATTTCCCAGTGCTTACTGCTGTTTCTTCCATATGCCGGTAATGGGCTGAAAACGCCTGTTTTGGGACTCTGCAGAGAAAGTGTTTGCAGACTGCTGAATCCACACACGGGTTTAACTCTGGAAGTTGAGTGCACACATTGACAACCGTTCTGTTAGATAGCTGCGTTTTGGATTTAGAAGCAGATATTTCCCTGTGCTTACTGCAGTTTCTTCCATATGCCAGAAATGGGCTGAAAACGCCTGTTTTGGGACTCTGCAGAGAAAGTGTTTGCAGACTGCTGAATCCACACACGGGTTTAACTCTGGAAGTTGAGTGCACACATTGACAACCGTTCTGTTAGATAGCTGCGTTTTGGATTTAGAAGCAGATATTTCCCTGTGCTTACTGCTGTTTCTTCCATATGCCGGTAATGGGCTGAAAACGCCTGTTTTGGGACTCTGCAGAGAAAGTGTTTGCAGACTGCTGAATCCACACACGGGTTTAACTCTGGAAGTTGAGTGCACACATTGACAACCGTTCTGTTAGATAGCTGCGTTTTGGATTTAGAAGCAGATATTTCCCTGTGCTTACTGCTGTTTCTTCCATATGCCGGTAATGGGCTGAAAACGCCTGTTTTGGGACTCTGCAGAGAATGTGTTTGCAGACTGCTGAATCCACACACGGGTTTAACTCTGGAAGTTGAGTGCACACATTGACAACCGTTCTGTTAGATAGCTGCGTTTTGGATTTAGAAGCAGATATTTCCCTGTGCTTACTGCTGTTTCTTCCATATGCCGGTAATGGGCTGAAAACGCCTGTTTTGGGACTCTGCAGAGAAAGTGTTTGCAGACTGCTGAATCCACACACGGGTTTAACTCTGGAAGTTGAGTGCACACATTGACAACCGTTCTGTTAGATAGCTGCGTTTTGGATTTAGAAGCAGATATTTCCCTGTGCTTACTGCTGTTTCTTCCATATGCCGGTAATGGGCTGAAAACGCCTGTTTTGGGACTCTGCAGAGAAAGTGTTTGCAGACTGCTGAATCCACACACGGGTTTAACTCTGGAAGTTGAGTGCACACATTGACAACCGTTCTGTTAGATAGCTGCGTTTTGGATTTAGAAGCAGATATTTCCCTGTGCTTACTGCAGTTTCTTCCATATGCCGGTAAAGGGCTGAAAACGCCTGTTTTGGGACTCTGCAGAGAAAGTGTTTGCAGACTGCTGAATCCACACACTGGTTTAACTCTGGAAGTTGAGTGCACACATTGACAACCGTTCTGTTAGATTGCTGCGTTTTGGATTTAGAAGCAGATATTTCCCTGTGCTTACTGCTGTTTCTTCCATATGCCGGTAATGGGCTGAAAACGCCTGTTTTGGGACTCTGCAGAGAAAGTGTTTGCAGACTGCTGAATCCACACACGGGTTTAACTCTGGAAGTTGAGTGCACACATTGACAACCGTTCTGTTAGATAGCTGCGTTTTGGATTTAGAAGCAGATATTTCCCAGTGCTTACTGCTGTTTCTTCCATATGCCGGTAAAGGGCTGAAAACGCCTCTTTTGGGACTCTGCAGAGAAAGTGTTTGCAGACTGCTGAATCCACACACGGGTTTAACTCTGGAAGTTGAGTGCACACATTGACAACCGTTCTGTTAGATAGCTGCGTTTTGGATTTAGAAGCAGATATTTCCCTGTGCTTACTGCTGTTTCTTCCATATGCCGGTAATGGGCTGAAAACGCCTGTTTTGGGACTCTGCAGAGAAAGTGTTTGCAGACTGCTGAATCCACACACGGGTTTAACTCTGGAAGTTGAGTGCACACATTGACAACCATTCTGTTAGATAGCTGCGTTTTGGATTTAGAAGCAGATATTTCCCTGTGCTTACTGCTGTTTCTTCCATATGCCGGTAATGGGCTGAAAACGCCTGTTTTGGGACTCTGCAGAGAAAGTGTTTGCAGACTGCTGAATCCACACACGGGTTTAACTCTGGAAGTTGAGTGCACACATTGACAACCGTTCTGTTAGATAGCTGCGTTTTGGATTTAGAAGCAGATATTTCCCTGTGCTTACTGCTGTTTCTTCCATATGCCGGTAATGGGCTGAAAACGCCTGTTTTGGGACTCTGCAGAGAAAGTGTTTGCAGACTGCTGAATCCACACACGGGTTTAACTCTGGAAGTTGAGTGCACACATTGACAACCGTTCTGTTAGATAGCTGCGTTTTGGATTTAGAAGCAGATATTTCCCTGTGCTTACTGCTGTTTCTTCCATATGCCGGTAATGGGCTGAAAACGCCTGTTTTGGGACTCTGCAGAGAAAGTGTTTGCAGACTGCTGAATCCACACACGGGTTTAACTCTGGATGTTGAGTGCACACATTGACAACCGTTCTGTTAGATAGCTGCGTTTTGGATTTAGAAGCAGATATTTCCCTGTGCTTACTGCTGTTTCTTCCATATGCCGGTAATGGGCTGAAAACGCCTGTTTTGGGACTCTGCAGAGAAAGTGTTTGCAGACTGCTGAATCCACACACGGGTTTAACTCTGGAAGTTGAGTGCACACATTGACAACCGTTCTGTTAGATAGCTGCGTTTTGGATTTAGAAGCAGATATTTCCCAGTGCTTACTGCTGTTTCTTCCATATGCCGGTAAAGGGCTGAAAACGCCTGTTTTGGGACTCTGCAGAGAAAGTGTTTGCAGACTGCTGAATCCACACACGGGTTTAATTCTGGAAGTTGAGTGCACACATTGACAACCGTTCTGTTAGATAGCTGCGTTTTGGATTTAGAAGCAGATATTTCCCTGTGCTTACTGCAGTTTCTTCCATATGCCAGAAATGGGCTGAAAACGCCTGTTTTGGGACTCTGCAGAGAAAGTGTTTGCAGACTGCTGAATCCACACACGGGTTTAACTCTGGAAGTTGAGTGCACACATTGACAACCGTTCTGTTAGATAGCTGCGTTTTGGATTTAGAAGCAGATATTTCCCTGTGCTTACTGCTGTTTCTTCCATATGCCGGTAATGGGCTGAAAACGCCTGTTTTGGGACTCTGCAGAGAAAGTGTTTGCAGACTGCTGAATCCACACACGGGTTTAACTCTGGAAGTTGAGTGCACACATTGACAACCGTTCTGTTAGATAGCTGCGTTTTGGATTTAGAAGCAGATATTTCCCAGTGCTTACTGCTGTTTCTTCCATATGCCGGTAATGGGCTGAAAACGCCTGTTTTGGGACTCTGCAGAGAAAGTGTTTGCAGACTGCTGAATCCACACACGGGTTTAACTCTGGAAGTTGAGTGCACACATTGACAACCGTTCTGTTAGATAGCTGCGTTTTGGATTTAGAAGCAGATATTTCCCTGTGCTTACTGCTGTTTCTTCCATATGCCGGTAATGGGCTGAAAACGCCTGTTTTGGGACTCTGCAGAGAATGTGTTTGCAGACTGCTGAATCCACACACGGGTTTAACTCTGGAAGTTGAGTGCACACATTGACAACCGTTCTGTTAGATAGCTGCGTTTTGGATTTAGAAGCAGATATTTCCCTGTGCTTACTGCTGTTTCTTCCATATGCCGGTAATGGGCTGAAAACGCCTGTTTTGGGACTCTGCAGAGAAAGTGTTTGCAGACTGCTGAATCCACACACGGGTTTAACTCTGGAAGTTGAGTGCACACATTGACAACCGTTCTGTTAGATAGCTGCGTTTTGGATTTAGAAGCAGATATTTCCCTGTGCTTACTGCTGTTTCTTCCATATGCCGGTAATGGGCTGAAAACGCCTGTTTTGGGACTCTGCAGAGAAAGTGTTTGCAGACTGCTGAATCCACACACGGGTTTAACTCTGGAAGTTGAGTGCACACATTGACAACCGTTCTGTTAGATAGCTGCGTTTTGGATTTAGAAGCAGATATTTCCCTGTGCTTACTGCAGTTTCTTCCATATGCCGGTAATGGGCTGAAAACGCCTGTTTTGGGACTCTGCAGAGAAAGTGTTTGCAGACTGCTGAATCCACACACTGGTTTAACTCTGGAAGTTGAGTGCACACATTGACAACCGTTCTGTTAGATTGCTGCGTTTTGGATTTAGAAGCAGATATTTCCCTGTGCTTACTGCTGTTTCTTCCATATGCCGGTAATGGGCGGAAAACGCCTGTTTTGGGACTCTGCAGAGAAAGTGTTTGCAGACTGCTGAATCCACACACGGGTTTAACTCTGGAAGTTGAGTGCACACATTGACAACCGTTCTGTTAGATAGCTGCGTTTTGGATTTAGAAGCAGATATTTCCCTGTGCTTACTGCAGTTTCTTCCATATGCCGGTAATGGGCTGAAAACGCCTGTTTTGGGACTCTGCAGAGAAAGTGTTTGCAGACTGCTGAATCCACACACTGGTTTAACTCTGGAAGTTGAGTGCACACATTGACAACCGTTCTGTTAGATAGCTGCGTTTTGGATTTAGAAGCAGATATTTCCCTGTGCTTACTGCAGTTTCTTCCATATGCCAGTAATGGGCTGAAAACGCCTGTTTTGGGACTCTGCAGAGAATGTGTTTGCAGACTGCTGAATCCACACACGGGTTTAACTCTGGAAGTTGAGTGCACACATTGACAACCGTTCTGTTAGATAGCTGCGTTTTGGATTTAGAAGCAGATATTTCCCTGTGCTTACTGCTGTTTCTTCCATATGCCGGTAATGGGCTGAAAACGCCTGTTTTGGGACTCTGCAGAGAAAGTGTTTGCAGACTGCTGAATCCACACACGGGTTTAACTCTGGAAGTTGAGTGCACACATTGACAACCGTTCTGTTAGATTGCTGCGTTTTGGATTTAGAAGCAGATATTTCCCTGTGCTTACTGCTGTTTCTTCCATATGCCGGTAATGGGCTGAAAACGCCTGTTTTGGGACTCTGCAGAGAAAGTGTTTGCAGACTGCTGAATCCACACACTGGTTTAACTCTGGAAGTTGAGTGCACACATTGACAACCGTTTTGTTAGATTGCTGCGTTTTGGATTTAGAAGCAGATATTTCCCTGTGCTTACTGCAGTTTCTTCCATATGCCGGTAATGGGCTGAAAACGCCTGTTTTGGGACTCTGCACAGAAAGTGTTTGCAGACTGCTGAATCCACACACGGGTTTAACTCTGGAAGTTGAGTGCACACATTGACAACCGTTCTGTTAGATAGCTGCGTTTTGGATTTAGAAGCAGATATTTCCCTGTGCTTACTGCTGTTTCTTCCATATGCCGGTAATGGGCTGAAAACGCCTGTTTTGGGACTCTGCAGAGAAAGTGTTTGCAGACTGCTGAATCCACACACTGGTTTAACTCTGGAAGTTGAGTGCACACATTGACAACCGTTCTGTTAGATAGCTGCGTTTTGGATTTAGAAGCAGATATTTCCCTGTGCTTACTGCTGTTTCTTCCATATGCCGGTAATGGGCTGAAAACGCCTGTTTTGGGACTCTGCAGAGAAAGTGTTTGCAGACTGCTGAATCCACACACGGGTTTAACTCTGGAAGTTGAGTGCACACATTGACAACCGTTCTGTTAGATAGCTGCGTTTTGGATTTAGAAGCAGATATTTCCCTGTGCTTACTGCAGTTTCTTCCATATGCCGGTAATGGGCTGAAAACGCCTGTTTTGGGACTCTGCAGAGAAAGTGTTTGCAGACTGCTGAATCCACACACGGGTTTAACTCTGGAAGTTGAGTGCACACATTGACAACCGTTCTGTTAGATAGCTGCGTTTTGGATTTAGAAGCAGATATTTCCCAGTGCTTACTGCTGTTTCTTCCATATGCCGGTAAAGGGCTGAAAACGCCTGTTTTGGGACTCTGCAGAGAAAGTGTTTGCAGACTGCTGAATCCACACACGGGTTTAACTCTGGAAGTTGAGTGCACACATTGACAACCGTTCTGTTAGATAGCTGCGTTTTGGATTTAGAAGCAGATATTTCCCTGTGCTTACTGCAGTTTCTTCCATATGCCAGAAATGGGCTGAAAACGCCTGTTTTGGGACTCTGCAGAGAAAGTGTTTGCAGACTGCTGAATCCACACACGGGTTTAACTCTGGAAGTTGAGTGCACACATTGACAACCGTTCTGTTAGATAGCTGCGTTTTGGATTTAGAAGCAGATATTTCCCTGTGCTTACTGCTGTTTCTTCCATATGCCGGTAATGGGCTGAAAACGCCTGTTTTGGGACTCTGCAGAGAAAGTGTTTGCAGACTGCTGAATCCACACACGGGTTTAACTCTGGAAGTTGAGTGCACACATTGACAACCGTTCTGTTAGATAGCTGCGTTTTGGATTTAGAAGCAGATATTTCCCTGTGCTTACTGCAGTTTCTTCCATATGCCAGAAATGGGCTGAAAACGCCTGTTTTGGGACTCTGCAGAGAAAGTGTTTGCAGACTGCTGAATCCACACACGGGTTTAACTCTGGAAGTTGAGTGCACACATTGACAACCGTTCTGTTAGATAGCTGCGTTTTGGATTTAGAAGCAGATATTTCCCTGTGCTTACTGCTGTTTCTTCCATATGCCGGTAATGGGCTGAAAACGCCTGTTTTGGGACTCTGCAGAGAAAGTGTTTGCAGACTGCTGAATCCACACACGGGTTTAACTCTGGAAGTTGAGTGCACACATTGACAACCGTTCTGTTAGATAGCTGCGTTTTGGATTTAGAAGCAGATATTTCCCAGTGCTTACTGCTGTTTCTTCCATATGCCGGTAATGGGCTGAAAACGCCTGTTTTGGGACTCTGCAGAGAAAGTGTTTGCAGACTGCTGAATCCACACACGGGTTTAACTCTGGAAGTTGAGTGCACACATTGACAACCGTTCTGTTAGATAGCTGCGTTTTGGATTTAGAAGCAGATATTTCCCTGTGCTTACTGCAGTTTCTTCCATATGCCAGAAATGGGCTGAAAACGCCTGTTTTGGGACTCTGCAGAGAAAGTGTTTGCAGACTGCTGAATCCACACACGGGTTTAACTCTGGAAGTTGAGTGCACACATTGACAACCGTTCTGTTAGATAGCTGCGTTTTGGATTTAGAAGCAGATATTTCCCTGTGCTTACTGCTGTTTCTTCCATATGCCGGTAATGGGCTGAAAACGCCTGTTTTGGGACTCTGCAGAGAAAGTGTTTGCAGACTGCTGAATCCACACACGGGTTTAACTCTGGAAGTTGAGTGCACACATTGACAACCGTTCTGTTAGATAGCTGCGTTTTGGATTTAGAAGCAGATATTTCCCTGTGCTTACTGCTGTTTCTTCCATATGCCGGTAATGGGCTGAAAACGCCTGTTTTGGGACTCTGCAGAGAATGTGTTTGCAGACTGCTGAATCCACACACGGGTTTAACTCTGGAAGTTGAGTGCACACATTGACAACCGTTCTGTTAGATAGCTGCGTTTTGGATTTAGAAGCAGATATTTCCCTGTGCTTACTGCTGTTTCTTCCATATGCCGGTAATGGGCTGAAAACGCCTGTTTTGGGACTCTGCAGAGAAAGTGTTTGCAGACTGCTGAATCCACACACGGGTTTAACTCTGGAAGTTGAGTGCACACATTGACAACCGTTCTGTTAGATAGCTGCGTTTTGGATTTAGAAGCAGATATTTCCCTGTGCTTACTGCTGTTTCTTCCATATGCCGGTAATGGGCTGAAAACGCCTGTTTTGGGACTCTGCAGAGAAAGTGTTTGCAGACTGCTGAATCCACACACGGGTTTAACTCTGGAAGTTGAGTGCACACATTGACAACCGTTCTGTTAGATAGCTGCGTTTTGGATTTAGAAGCAGATATTTCCCTGTGCTTACTGCAGTTTCTTCCATATGCCGGTAAAGGGCTGAAAACGCCTGTTTTGGGACTCTGCAGAGAAAGTGTTTGCAGACTGCTGAATCCACACACTGGTTTAACTCTGGAAGTTGAGTGCACACATTGACAACCGTTCTGTTAGATTGCTGCGTTTTGGATTTAGAAGCAGATATTTCCCTGTGCTTACTGCTGTTTCTTCCATATGCCGGTAATGGGCTGAAAACGCCTGTTTTGGGACTCTGCAGAGAAAGTGTTTGCAGACTGCTGAATCCACACACGGGTTTAACTCTGGAAGTTGAGTGCACACATTGACAACCGTTCTGTTAGATAGCTGCGTTTTGGATTTAGAAGCAGATATTTCCCTGTGCTTACTGCAGTTTCTTCCATATGCCGGTAATGGGCTGAAAACGCCTGTTTTGGGACTCTGCAGAGAAAGTGTTTGCAGACTGCTGAATCCACACACGGGTTTAACTCTGGAAGTTGAGTGCACACATTGACAACCGTTCTGTTAGATAGCTGCATTTTGGATTTAGAAGCAGATATTTCCCAGTGCTTACTGCTGTTTCTTCCATATGCCGGTAATGGGCTGAAAACGCCTGTTTTGGGACTCTGCAGAGAAAGTGTTTGCAGACTGCTGAATCCACACACGGGTTTAACTCTGGAAGTTGAGTGCACACATTGACAACCGTTCTGTTAGATAGCTGCGTTTTGGATTTAGAAGCAGATATTTCCCTGTGCTTACTGCAGTTTCTTCCATATGCCAGAAATGGGCTGAAAACGCCTGTTTTGGGACTCTGCAGAGAATGTGTTTGCAGACTGCTGAATCCACACACGGGTTTAACTCTGGAAGTTGAGTGCACACATTGACAACCGTTCTGTTAGATAGCTGCGTTTTGGATTTAGAAGCAGATATTTCCCTGTGCTTACTGCTGTTTCTTCCATATGCCGGTAATGGGCTGAAAACGCCTGTTTTGGGACTCTGCAGAGAAAGTGTTTGCAGACTGCTGAATCCACACACGGGTTTAACTCTGGAAGTTGAGTGCACACATTGACAACCGTTCTGTTAGATAGCTGCGTTTTGGATTTAGAAGCAGATATTTCCCAGTGCTTACTGCTGTTTCTTCCATATGCCGGTAATGGGCTGAAAACGCCTGTTTTGGGACTCTGCAGAGAAAGTGTTTGCAGACTGCTGAATCCACACACGGGTTTAACTCTGGAAGTTGAGTGCACACATTGACAACCGTTCTGTTAGATAGCTGCGTTTTGGATTTAGAAGCAGATATTTCCCTGTGCTTACTGCAGTTTCTTCCATATGCCAGAAATGGGCTGAAAACGCCTGTTTTGGGACTCTGCAGAGAAAGTGTTTGCAGACTGCTGAATCCACACACGGGTTTAACTCTGGAAGTTGAGTGCACACATTGACAACCGTTCTGTTAGATAGCTGCGTTTTGGATTTAGAAGCAGATATTTCCCTGTGCTTACTGCTGTTTCTTCCATATGCCGGTAATGGGCTGAAAACGCCTGTTTTGGGACTCTGCAGAGAAAGTGTTTGCAGACTGCTGAATCCACACACGGGTTTAACTCTGGAAGTTGAGTGCACACATTGACAACCGTTCTGTTAGATAGCTGCGTTTTGGATTTAGAAGCAGATATTTCCCAGTGCTTACTGCTGTTTCTTCCATATGCCGGTAATGGGCTGAAAACGCCTGTTTTGGGACTCTGCAGAGAAAGTGTTTGCAGACTGCTGAATCCACACACGGGTTTAACTCTGGAAGTTGAGTGCACACATTGACAACCGTTCTGTTAGATAGCTGCGTTTTGGATTTAGAAGCAGATATTTCCCAGTGCTTACTGCTGTTTCTTCCATATGCCGGTAATGGGCTGAAAACGCCTGTTTTGGGACTCTGCAGAGAAAGTGTTTGCAGACTGCTGAATCCACACACGGGTTTAACTCTGGAAGTTGAGTGCACACATTGACAACCGTTCTGTTAGATAGCTGCGTTTTGGATTTAGAAGCAGATATTTCCCTGTGCTTACTGCTGTTTCTTCCATATGCCGGTAATGGGCTGAAAACGCCTGTTTTGGGACTCTGCAGAGAATGTGTTTGCAGACTGCTGAATCCACACACGGGTTTAACTCTGGAAGTTGAGTGCACACATTGACAACCGTTCTGTTAGATAGCTGCGTTTTGGATTTAGAAGCAGATATTTCCCTGTGCTTACTGCTGTTTCTTCCATATGCCGGTAATGGGCTGAAAACGCCTGTTTTGGGACTCTGCAGAGAAAGTGTTTGCAGACTGCTGAATCCACACACGGGTTTAACTCTGGAAGTTGAGTGCACACATTGACAACCGTTCTGTTAGATAGCTGCGTTTTGGATTTAGAAGCAGATATTTCCCTGTGCTTACTGCTGTTTCTTCCATATGCCGGTAATGGGCTGAAAACGCCTGTTTTGGGACTCTGCAGAGAAAGTGTTTGCAGACTGCTGAATCCACACACGGGTTTAACTCTGGAAGTTGAGTGCACACATTGACAACCGTTCTGTTAGATAGCTGCGTTTTGGATTTAGAAGCAGATATTTCCCTGTGCTTATTGCTGTTTCTTCCATATGCCGGTAATGGGCTGAAAACGCCTGTTTTGGGACTCTGCAGAGAAAGTGTTTGCAGACTGCTGAATCCACACACGGGTTTAACTCTGGAAGTTGAGTGCACACATTGACAACCGTTCTGTTAGATAGCTGCGTTTTGGATTTAGAAGCAGATATTTCCCTGTGCTTACTGCAGTTTCTTCCATATGCCGGTAAAGGGATGAAAACGCCTGTTTTGGGACTCTGCAGAGAAAGTGTTTGCAGACTGCTGAATCCACACACTGGTTTAACTCTGGAAGTTGAGTGCACACATTGACAACCGTTCTGTTAGATTGCTGCGTTTTGGATTTAGAAGCAGATATTTCCCTGTGCTTACTGCTGTTTCTTCCATATGCCGGTAATGGGCTGAAAACGCCTGTTTTGGGACTCTGCAGAGAAAGTGTTTGCAGACTGCTGAATCCACACACGGGTTTAACTCTGGAAGTTGAGTGCACACATTGACAACCGTTCTGTTAGATAGCTGCGTTTTGGATTTAGAAGCAGATATTTCCCTGTGCTTACTGCAGTTTCTTCCATATGCCGGTAATGGGCTGAAAACGCCTGTTTTGGGACTCTGCAGAGAAAGTGTTTGCACACTGCTGAATCCACACACGGGTTTAACTCTGGAAGTTGAGTGCACACATTGACAACCGTTCTGTTAGATAGCTGCGTTTTGGATTTAGAAGCAGATATTTCCCAGTGCTTACTGCTGTTTCTTCCATATGCCGGTAAAGGGCTGAAAACGCCTGTTTTGGGACTCTGCAGAGAAAGTGTTTGCAGACTGCTGAATCCACACACGGGTTTAACTCTGGAAGTTGAGTGCACACATTGACAACCGTTCTGTTAGATAGCTGCGTTTTGGATTTAGAAGCAGATATTTCCCTGTGCTTACTGCAGTTTCTTCCATATGCCAGAAATGGGCTGAAAACGCCTGTTTTGGGACTCTGCAGAGAAAGTGTTTGCAGACTGCTGAATCCACACACGGGTTTAACTCTGGAAGTTGAGTGCACACATTGACAACCGTTCTGTTAGATAGCTGCGTTTTGGATTTAGAAGCAGATATTTCCCTGTGCTTACTGCTGTTTCTTCCATATGCCGGTAATGGGCTGAAAACCCCTGTTTTGGGACTCTGCAGAGAAAGTGTTTGCAGACTGCTGAATCCACACACGGGTTTAACTCTGGAAGTTGAGTGCACACATTGACAACCGTTCTGTTAGATAGCTGCGTTTTGGATTTAGAAGCAGATATTTCCCAGTGCTTACTGCTGTTTCTTCCATATGCCGGTAATGGGCTGAAAACGCCTGTTTTGGGACTCTGCAGAGAAAGTGTTTGCAGACTGCTGAATCCACACACGGGTTTAACTCTGGAAGTTGAGTGCACACATTGACAACCGTTCTGTTAGATAGCTGCGTTTTGGATTTAGAAGCAGATATTTCCCTGTGCTTACTGCAGTTTCTTCCATATGCCAGAAATGGGCTGAAAACGCCTGTTTTGGGACTCTGCAGAGAAAGTGTTTGCAGACTGCTGAATCCACACACGGGTTTAACTCTGGAAGTTGAGTGCACACATTGACAACCGTTCTGTTAGATAGCTGCGTTTTGGATTTAGAAGCAGATATTTCCCTGTGCTTACTGCTGTTTCTTCCATATGCCGGTAATGGGCTGAAAACGCCTGTTTTGGGACTCTGCAGAGAAAGTGTTTGCAGACTGCTGAATCCACACACGGGTTTAACTCTGGAAGTTGAGTGCACACATTGACAACCGTTCTGTTAGATAGCTGCGTTTTGGATTTAGAAGCAGATATTTCCCAGTGCTTACTGCTGTTTCTTCCATATGCCGGTAATGGGCTGAAAACGCCTGTTTTGGGACTCTGCAGAGAAAGTGTTTGCAGACTGCTGAATCCACACACGGGTTTAACTCTGGAAGTTGAGTGCACACATTGACAACCGTTCTGTTAGATAGCTGCGTTTTGGATTTAGAAGCAGATATTTCCCTGTGCTTACTGCAGTTTCTTCCATATGCCAGAAATGGGCTGAAAACGCCTGTTTTGGGACTCTGCAGAGAAAGTGTTTGCAGACTGCTGAATCCACACACGGGTTTAACTCTGGAAGTTGAGTGCACACATTGACAACCGTTCTGTTAGATAGCTGCGTTTTGGATTTAGAAGCAGATATTTCCCTGTGCTTACTGCTGTTTCTTCCATATGCCGGTAATGGGCTGAAAACGCCTGTTTTGGGACTCTGCAGAGAAAGTGTTTGCAGACTGCTGAATCCACACACGGGTTTAACTCTGGAAGTTGAGTGCACACATTGACAACCGTTCTGTTAGATAGCTGCGTTTTGGATTTAGAAGCAGATATTTCCCAGTGCTTACTGCTGTTTCTTCCATATGCCGGTAATGGGCTGAAAATGCCTGTTTTGGGACTCTGCAGAGAAAGTGTTTGCAGACTGCTGAATCCACACACGGGTTTAACTCTGGAAGTTGAGTGCACACATTGACAACCGTTCTGTTAGATAGCTGCGTTTTGGATTTAGAAGCAGATATTTCCCTGTGCTTACTGCTGTTTCTTCCATATGCCGGTAATGGGCTGAAAACGCCTGTTTTGGGACTCTGCAGAGAATGTGTTTGCAGACTGCTGAATCCACACACGGGTTTAACTCTGGAAGTTGAGTGCACACATTGACAACCGTTCTGTTAGATAGCTGCGTTTTGGATTTAGAAGCAGATATTTCCCTGTGCTTACTACTGTTTCTTCCATATGCCGGTAATGGGCTGAAAACGCCTGTTTTGGGACTCTGCAGAGAAAGTGTTTGCAGACTGCTGAATCCACACACGGGTTTAACTCTGGAAGTTGAGTGCACACATTGACAACCGTTCTGTTAGATAGCTGCGTTTTGGATTTAGAAGCAGATATTTCCCTGTGCTTACTGCTGTTTCTTCCATATGCCGGTAATGGGCTGAAAACGCCTGTTTTGGGACTCTGCAGAGAAAGTGTTTGCAGACTGCTGAATCCACACACGGGTTTAACTCTGGAAGTTGAGTGCACACATTGACAACCGTTCTGTTAGATAGCTGCGTTTTGGATTTAGAAGCAGATATTTCCCCTGTGCTTACTGCTGTTTCTTCCATATGCCGGTAATGGGCTGAAAACGCCTGTTTTGGGACTCTGCAGAGAAAGTGTTTGCAGACTGCTGAATCCACACACGGGTTTAACTCTGGAAGTTGAGTGCACACATTGACAACCGTTCTGTTAGATAGCTGCGTTTTGGATTTAGAAGCAGATATTTCCCAGTGCTTACTGCTGTTTCTTCCATATGCCGGTAATGGGCTGAAAACGCCTGTTTTGGGACTCTGCAGAGAAAGTGTTTGCAGACTGCTGAATCCACACACGGGTTTAACTCTGGAAGTTGAGTGCACACATTGACAACCGTTCTGTTAGATAGCTGCGTTTTGGATTTAGAAGCAGATATTTCCCTGTGCTTACTGCAGTTTCTTCCATATGCCAGAAATGGGCTGAAAACGCCTGTTTTGGGACTCTGCAGAGAAAGTGTTTGCAGACTGCTGAATCCACACACGGGTTTAACTCTGGAAGTTGAGTGCACACATTGACAACCGTTCTGTTAGATAGCTGCGTTTTGGATTTAGAAGCAGATATTTCCCTGTGCTTACTGCTGTTTCTTCCATATGCCGGTAATGGGCTGAAAACGCCTGTTTTGGGACTCTGCAGAGAAAGTGTTTGCAGACTGCTGAATCCACACACGGGTTTAACTCTGGAAGTTGAGTGCACACATTGACAACCGTTCTGTTAGATAGCTGCGTTTTGGATTTAGAAGCAGATATTTCCCAGTGCTTACTGCTGTTTCTTCCATATGCCGGTAATGGGCTGAAAACGCCTGTTTTGGGACTCTGCAGAGAAAGTGTTTGCAGACTGCTGAATCCACACACGGGTTTAACTCTGGAAGTTGAGTGCACACATTGACAACCGTTCTGTTAGATAGCTGCGTTTTGGATTTAGAAGCAGATATTTCCCTGTGCTTACTGCAGTTTCTTCCATATGCCAGAAATGGGCTGAAAACGCCTGTTTTGGGACTCTGCAGAGAAAGTGTTTGCAGACTGCTGAATCCACACACGGGTTTAACTCTGGAAGTTGAGTGCACACATTGACAACCGTTCTGTTAGATAGCTGCGTTTTGGATTTAGAAGCAGATATTTCCCAGTGCTTACTGCTGTTTCTTCCATATGCCGGTAATGGGCTGAAAACGCCTGTTTTGGGACTCTGCAGAGAAAGTGTTTTGCAGACTGCTGAATCCACACACGGGTTTAACTCTGGAAGTTGAGTGCACACATTGACAACCGTTCTGTTAGATAGCTGCGTTTTGGATTTAGAAGCAGATATTCCCTGTGCTTACTGCAGTTTCTTCCATATGCCAGAAATGGGCTGAAAACGCCTGTTTTGGGACTCTGCAGAGAAAGTGTTTGCAGACTGCTGAATCCACACACGGGTTTAACTCTGGAAGTTGAGTGCACACATTGACAACCGTTCTGTTAGATAGCTGCGTTTTGGATTTAGAAGCAGATATTTCCCTGTGCTTACTGCTGTTTCTTCCATATGCCGGTAATGGGCTGAAAACGCCTGTTTTGGGACTCTGCAGAGAAAGTGTTTGCAGACTGCTGAATCCACACACGGGTTTAACTCTGGAAGTTGAGTGCACACATTGACAACCGTTCTGTTAGATAGCTGCGTTTTGGATTTAGAAGCAGATATTTCCCAGTGCTTACTGCTGTTTCTTCCATATGCCGGTAATGGGCTGAAAACGCCTGTTTTGGGACTCTGCAGAGAAAGTGTTTGCACACTGCTGAATCCACACACGGTTTAACTCTGGAAGTTGAGTGCACACATTGACAACCGTTCTGTTAGATAGCTGCGTTTTGGATTTAGAAGCAGATATTTCCCTGTGCTTACTGCTGTTTCTTCCATATGCCGGTAATGGGCTGAAAACGCCTGTTTTGGGACTCTGCAGAGAATGTGTTTGCAGACTGCTGAATCCACACACGGGTTTAACTCTGGAAGTTGAGTGCACACATTGACAACCGTTCTGTTAGATAGCTGCGTTTTGGATTTAGAAGCAGATATTTCCCTGTGCTTACTGCTGTTTCTTCCATATGCCGGTAATGGGCTGAAACGCCTGTTTTGGGACTCTGCAGAGAAAGTGTTTGCAGACTGCTGAATCCACACACGGGTTTAACTCTGGAAGTTGAGTGCACACATTGACAACCGTTCTGTTAGATAGCTGCGTTTTGGATTTAGAAGCAGATATTTCCCTGTGCTTACTGCTGTTTCTTCCATATGCCGGTAATGGGCTGAAAACGCCTGTTTTGGGACTCTGCAGAGAAAGTGTTTGCAGACTGCTGAATCCACACACGGGTTTTAACTCTGGAAGTTGAGTGCACACATTGACAACCGTTCTGTTAGATAGCTGCGTTTTGGATTTAGAAGCAGATATTTTCCCTGTTGCTTACTGCTGTTTCTTCCATATGCCGGTAATGGGCTGAAAACGCCTGTTTTGGGACTCTGCAGAGAAAGTGTTTGCAGACTGCTGAATCCACACACGGGTTTAACTCTGGAAGTTGAGTGCACACATTGACAACCGTTCTGTTAGATAGCTGCGTTTTGGATTTAGAAGCAGATATTTCCCTGTGCTTACTGCAGTTTCTTCCATATGCCGGTAAAGGGATGAAAACGCCTGTTTTGGGACTCTGCAGAGAAAGTGTTTGCAGACTGCTGAATCCACACACTGGTTTAACTCTGGAAGTTGAGTGCACACATTGACAACCGTTCTGTTAGATTGCTGCGTTTTGGATTTAGAAGCAGATATTTCCCTGTGCTTACTGCTGTTTCTTCCATATGCCGGTAATGGGCTGAAAACGCCTGTTTTGGGACTCTGCAGAGAAAGTGTTTGCAGACTGCTGAATCCACACACGGGTTTAACTCTGGAAGTTGAGTGCACACATTGACAACCGTTCTGTTAGATAGCTGCGTTTTGGATTTAGAAGCAGATATTTCCCAGTGCTTACTGCTGTTTCTTCCATATGCCGGTAATGGGCTGAAAACGCCTGTTTTGGGACTCTGCAGAGAAAGTGTTTGCAGACTGCTGAATCCACACACGGGTTTAACTCTGGAAGTTGAGTGCACACATTGACAACCGTTCTGTTAGATAGCTGCGTTTTGGATTTAGAAGCAGATATTTCCCAGTGCTTACTGCTGTTTCTTCCATATGCCGGTAATGGGCTGAAAACGCCTGTTTTGGGACTCTGCAGAGAAAGTGTTTGCAGACTGCTGAATCCACACACGGGTTTAACTCTGGAAGTTGAGTGCACACATTGACAACCGTTCTGTTAGATAGCTGCGTTTTGGATTTAGAAGCAGATATTTCCCTGTGCTTACTGCAGTTTCTTCCATATGCCAGAAATGGGCTGAAAACGCCTGTTTTGGGACTCTGCAGAGAAAGTGTTTGCAGACTGCTGAATCCACACACGGGTTTAACTCTGGAAGTTGAGTGCACACATTGACAACCGTTCTGTTAGATAGCTGCGTTTTGGATTTAGAAGCAGATATTTCCCTGTGCTTACTGCTGTTTCTTCCATATGCCGGTAATGGGCTGAAAACGCCTGTTTTGGGACTCTGCAGAGAAAGTGTTTGCAGACTGCTGAATCCACACACGGGTTTAACTCTGGAAGTTGAGTGCACACATTGACAACCGTTCTGTTAGATAGCTGCGTTTTGGATTTAGAAGCAGATATTTCCCAGTGCTTACTGCTGTTTCTTCCATATGCCGGTAATGGGCTGAAAACGCCTGTTTTGGGACTCTGCAGAGAAAGTGTTTGCAGACTGCTGAATCCACACACGGGTTTAACTCTGGAAGTTGAGTGCACACATTGACAACCGTTCTGTTAGATAGCTGCGTTTTGGATTTAGAAGCAGATATTTCCCTGTGCTTACTGCAGTTTCTTCCATATGCCAGAAATGGGCTGAAAACGCCTGTTTTGGGACTCTGCAGAGAAAGTGTTTGCAGACTGCTGAATCCACACACGGGTTTAACTCTGGAAGTTGAGTGCACACATTGACAACCGTTCTGTTAGATAGCTGCGTTTTGGATTTAGAAGCAGATATTTCCTGTGCTTACTGCTGTTTCTTCCATATGCCGGTAATGGGCTGAAAACGCCTGTTTTGGGACTCTGCAGAGAAAGTGTTTGCAGACTGCTGAATCCACACACGGGTTTAACTCTGGAAGTTGAGTGCACACATTGACAACCGTTCTGTTAGATAGCTGCGTTTTGGATTTAGAAGCAGATATTTCCCAGTGCTTACTGCTGTTCTTCCATATGCCGGTAATGGGCTGAAAACGCCTGTTTTGGGACTCTGCAGAGAAAGTGTTTGCACACTGCTGAATCCACACACGGGTTTAACTCTGGAAGTTGAGTGCACACATTGACAACCGTTCTGTTAGATAGCTGCGTTTTGGATTTAGAAGCAGATATTTCCCTGTGCTTACTGCTGTTTCTTCCATATGCCGGTAATGGGCTGAAAACGCCTGTTTTGGGACTCTGCAGAGAATGTGTTTGCAGACTGTTGAATCCACACACGGGTTTAACTCTGGAAGTTGAGTGCACACATTGACAACCGTTCTGTTAGATAGCTGCGTTTTGGATTTAGAAGCAGATATTTCCCTGTGCTTACTGCTGTTTCTTCCATATGCCGGTAATGGGCTGAAAACGCCTGTTTTGGGACTCTGCAGAGAAAGTGTTTGCAGACTGCTGAATCCACACACGGGTTTAACTCTGGAAGTTGAGTGCACACATTGACAACCGTTCTGTTAGATAGCTGCGTTTTGGATTTAGAAGCAGATATTTCCCTGTGCTTACTGCTGTTTCTTCCATATGCCGGTAATGGGCTGAAAACGCCTGTTTTGGGACTCTGCAGAGAAAGTGTTTGCAGACTGCTGAATCCACACACGGGTTTAACTCTGGAAGTTGAGTGCACACATTGACAACCGTTCTGTTAGATAGCTGCGTTTTGGATTTAGAAGCAGATATTTCCCTGTGCTTACTGCAGTTTCTTCCATATGCCGGTAAAGGGCTGAAAACGCCTGTTTTGGGACTCTGCAGAGAAAGTGTTTGCAGACTGCTGAATCCACACACTGGTTTAACTCTGGAAGTTGAGTGCACACATTGACAACCGTTCTGTTAGATAGCTGCGTTTTGGATTTAGAAGCAGATATTTCCCTGTGCTTACTGCTGTTTCTTCATATGCCGGTAATGGGCTGAAAACGCCTGTTTTGGGACTCTGCAGAGAAAGTGTTTGCAGACTGTTGAATCCACACACGGGTTTAACTCTGGAAGTTGAGTGCACACATTGACAACCGTTCTGTTAGATAGCTGCGTTTTGGATTTAGAAGCAGATATTTCCCTGTGCTTACTGCTGTTTCTTCCATATGCCGGTAATGGGCTGAAAACGCCTGTTTTGGGACTCTGCAGAGAAAGTGTTTGCAGACTGCTGAATCCACACACGGGTTTAACTCTGGAAGTTGAGTGCACACATTGACAACCGTTCTGTTAGATAGCTGCGTTTTGGATTTAGAAGCAGATATTTCCCTGTGCTTACTGCAGTTTCTTCCATATGCCAGTAATGGGCTGAAAACGCCTGTTTTGGGACTCTGCAGAGAATGTGTTTGCAGACTGCTGAATCCACACACGGGTTTAACTCTGGAAGTTGAGTGCACACATTGACAACCGTTCTGTTAGATAGCTGCGTTTTGGATTTAGAAGCAGATATTTCCCTGTGCTTACTGCTGTTTCTTCCATATGCCGGTAATGGGCTGAAAACGCCTGTTTTGGGACTCTGCAGAGAAAGTGTTTGCAGACTGCTGAATCCACACACGGGTTTAACTCTGGAAGTTGAGTGCACACATTGACAACCGTTCTGTTAGATTGCTGCGTTTTGGATTTAGAAGCAGATATTTCCCTGTGCTTACTGCTGTTTCTTCCATATGCCGGTAATGGGCTGAAAACGCCTGTTTTGGGACTCTGCAGAGAAAGTGTTTGCAGACTGCTGAATCCACACACTGGTTTAACTCTGGAAGTTGAGTGCACACATTGACAACCGTTCTGTTAGATAGCTGCGTTTTGGATTTAGAAGCAGATATTTCCCTGTGCTTACTGCAGTTTCTTCCATATGCCGGTAATGGGCTGAAAACGCCTGTTTTGGGACTCTGCACAGAAAGTGTTTGCAGACTGCTGAATCCACACACGGGTTTAACTCTGGAAGTTGAGTGCACACATTGACAACCGTTCTGTTAGATAGCTGCGTTTTGGATTTAGAAGCAGATATTTCCCTGTGCTTACTGCTGTTTCTTCCATATGCCGGTAATGGGCTGAAAACGCCTGTTTTGGGACTCTGCAGAGAAAGTGTTTGCAGACTGCTGAATCCACACACTGGTTTAACTCTGGAAGTTGAGTGCACACATTGACAACCGTTCTGTTAGATAGCTGCGTTTTGGATTTAGAAGCAGATATTTCCCTGTGCTTACTGCTGTTTCTTCCATATGCCGGTAATGGGCTGAAAACGCCTGTTTTGGGACTCTGCAGAGAAAGTGTTTGCAGACTGCTGAATCCACACACGGGTTTAACTCTGGAAGTTGAGTGCACACATTGACAACCGTTCTGTTAGATAGCTGCGTTTTCGATTTAGAAGCAGATATTTCCCTGTGCTTACTGCAGTTTCTTCCATATGCCGGTAATGGGCTGAAAACGCCTGTTTTGGGACTCTGCAGAGAAAGTGTTTGCAGACTGCTGAATCCACACACGGGTTTAACTCTGGAAGTTGAGTGCACACATTGACAACCGTTCTGTTAGATAGCTGCGTTTTGGATTTAGAAGCAGATATTTCCCAGTGCTTACTGCTGTTTCTTCCATATGCCGGTAAAGGGCTGAAAACGCCTGTTTTGGGACTCTGCAGAGAAAGTGTTTGCAGACTGCTGAATCCACACACGGGTTTAACTCTGGAAGTTGAGTGCACACATTGACAACCGTTCTGTTAGATAGCTGCGTTTTGGATTTAGAAGCAGATATTTCCCTGTGCTTACTGCAGTTTCTTCCATATGCCAGAAATGGGCTGAAAACGCCTGTTTTGGGACTCTGCAGAGAAAGTGTTTGCAGACTGCTGAATCCACACACGGGTTTAACTCTGGAAGTTGAGTGCACACATTGACAACCGTTCTGTTAGATAGCTGCGTTTTGGATTTAGAAGCAGATATTTCCCTGTGCTTACTGCTGTTTCTTCCATATGCCGGTAATGGGCTGAAAACGCCTGTTTTGGGACTCTGCAGAGAAAGTGTTTGCAGACTGCTGAATCCACACACGGGTTTAACTCTGGAAGTTGAGTGCACACATTGACAACCGTTCTGTTAGATAGCTGCGTTTTGGATTTAGAAGCAGATATTTCCCAGTGCTTACTGCTGTTTCTTCCATATGCCGGTAATGGGCTGAAAACGCCTGTTTTGGGACTCTGCAGAGAAAGTGTTTGCAGACTGCTGAATCCACACACGGGTTTAACTCTGGAAGTTGAGTGCACACATTGACAACCGTTCTGATAGATAGCTGCGTTTTGGATTTAGAAGCAGATATTTCCCTGTGCTTACTGCTGTTTCTTCCATATGCCGGTAATGGGCTGAAAACGCCTGTTTTGGGACTCTGCAGAGAATGTGTTTGCAGACTGCTGAATCCACACACGGGTTTAACTCTGGAAGTTGAGTGCACACATTGACAACCGTTCTGTTAGATAGCTGCGTTTTGGATTTAGAAGCAGATATTTCCCTGTGCTTACTGCTGTTTCTTCCATATGCCGGTAATGGGCTGAAAACGCCTGTTTTGGGACTCTGCAGAGAAAGTGTTTGCAGACTGCTGAATCCACACACGGGTTTAACTCTGGAAGTTGAGTGCACACATTGACAACCGTTCTGTTAGATAGCTGCGTTTTGGATTTAGAAGCAGATATTTCCCTGTGCTTACTGCTGTTTCTTCCATATGCCGGTAATGGGCTGAAAACGCCTGTTTTGGGACTCTGCAGAGAAAGTGTTTGCAGACTGCTGAATCCACACACGGGTTTAACTCTGGAAGTTGAGTGCACACATTGACAACCGTTCTGTTAGATAGCTGCGTTTTGGATTTAGAAGCAGATATTTCCCTGTGCTTACTGCAGTTTCTTCCATATGCCGGTAATGGGCTGAAAACGCCTGTTTTGGGACTCTGCAGAGAAAGTGTTTGCAGACTGCTGAATCCACACACTGGTTTAACTCTGGAAGTTGAGTGCACACATTGACAACCGTTCTGTTAGATAGCTGCGTTTTGGATTTAGAAGCAGATATTTCCCAGTGCTTACTGCTGTTTCTTCCATATGCCGGTAATGGGCTGAAAACGCCTGTTTTGGGACTCTGCAGAGAAAGTGTTTGCAGACTGCTGAATCCACACACGGGTTTAACTCTGGAAGTTGAGTGCACACATTGACAACCGTTCTGTTAGATAGCTGCGTTTTGGATTTAGAAGCAGATATTTCCCTGTGCTTACTGCTGTTTCTTCCATATGCCGGTAATGGGCTGAAAACGCCTGTTTTGGGACTCTGCAGAGAAAGTGTTTGCAGACTGCTGAATCCACACACGGGTTTAACTCTGGAAGTTGAGTGCACACATTGACAACCATTCTGTTAGATAGCTGCGTTTTGGATTTAGAAGCAGATATTTCCCTGTGCTTACTGCTGTTTCTTCCATATGCCGGTAATGGGCTGAAAACGCCTGTTTTGGGACTCTGCAGAGAAAGTGTTTGCAGACTGCTGAATCCACACACGGGTTTAACTCTGGAAGTTGAGTGCACACATTGACAACCGTTCTGTTAGATAGCTGCGTTTTGGATTTAGAAGCAGATATTTCCCTGTGCTTACTGCTGTTTCTTCCATATGCCGGTAATGGGCTGAAAACGCCTGTTTTGGGACTCTGCAGAGAAAGTGTTTGCAGACTGCTGAATCCACACACGGGTTTAACTCTGGAAGTTGAGTGCACACATTGACAACCGTTCTGTTAGATAGCTGCGTTTTGGATTTAGAAGCAGATATTTCCCAGTGCTTACTGCTGTTTCTTCCATATGCCGGTAAAGGGCTGAAAACGCCTGTTTTGGGACTCTGCAGAGAAAGTGTTTGCAGACTGCTGAATCCACACACGGGTTTAACTCTGGAAGTTGAGTGCACACATTGACAACCGTTCTGTTAGATAGCTGCGTTTTGGATTTAGAAGCAGATATTTCCCTGTGCTTACTGCAGTTTCTTCCATATGCCAGAAATGGGCTGAAAACGCCTGTTTTGGGACTCTGCAGAGAAAGTGTTTGCAGACTGCTGAATCCACACACGGGTTTAACTCTGGAAGTTGAGTGCACACATTGACAACCGTTCTGTTAGATAGCTGCGTTTTGGATTTAGAAGCAGATATTTCCCTGTGCTTACTGCTGTTTCTTCCATATGCCGGTAATGGGCTGAAAACGCCTGTTTTGGGACTCTGCAGAGAAAGTGTTTGCAGACTGCTGAATCCACACACGGGTTTAACTCTGGAAGTTGAGTGCACACATTGACAACCGTTCTGTTAGATAGCTGCGTTTTGGATTTAGAAGCAGATATTTCCCTGTGCTTACTGCTGTTTCTTCCATATGCCGGTAATGGGCTGAAAACGCCTGTTTTGGGACTCTGCAGAGAATGTGTTTGCGGACTGCTGAATCCACACAAGGGTTTAACTCTGGAAGTTGAGTGCACACATTGACAACCGTTCTGTTAGATAGCTGCGTTTTGGATTTAGAAGCAGATATTTCCCTGTGCTTACTGCTGTTTCTTCCATATGCCGGTAATGGGCTGAAAACGCCTGTTTTGGGACTCTGCAGAGAAAGTGTTTGCAGACTGCTGAATCCACACACGGGTTTAACTCTGGAAGTTGAGTGCACACATTGACAACCGTTCTGTTAGATAGCTGCGTTTTGGATTTAGAAGCAGATATTTCCCTGTGCTTACTGCTGTTTCTTCCATATGCCGGTAATGGGCTGAAAACGCCTGTTTTGGGACTCTGCAGAGAAAGTGTTTGCAGAC
The DNA here is from genome assembly GCF_030222135.1 of Aotus nancymaae. NCBI lineage: Eukaryota > Metazoa > Chordata > Mammalia > Primates > Aotidae > Aotus > Aotus nancymaae. The sequence continues at coordinate 154,303 of NW_026989014.1, forward strand.
TGCTGAATCCACACACGGGTTTAACTCTGGAAGTTGAGTGCACACATTGACAACCGTTCTGTTAGATAGCTGCGTTTTGGATTTAGAAGCAGATATTTCCCTGTGCTTACTGCAGTTTCTTCCATATGCCGGTAATGGGCTGAAAACGCCTGTTTTGGGACTCTGCAGAGAAAGTGTTTGCAGACTGCTGAATCCACACACTGGTTTAACTCTGGAAGTTGAGTGCACACATTGACAACCGTTCTGTTAGATTGCTGCGTTTTGGATTTAGAAGCAGATATTTCCCTGTGCTTACTGCTGTTTCTTCCATATGCCGGTAATGGGCTGAAAACGCCTGTTTTGGGACTCTGCAGAGAAAGTGTTTGCAGACTGCTGAATCCACACACGGGTTTAACTCTGGAAGTTGAGTGCACACATTGACAACCGTTCTGTTAGATAGCTGCGTTTTGGATTTAGAAGCAGATATTTCCCTGTGCTTACTGCTGTTTCTTCCATATGCCGGTAATGGGCTGAAAACGCCTGTTTTGGGACTCTGCAGAGAAAGTGTTTGCAGACTGCTGAATCCACACACGGGTTTAACTCTGGAAGTTGAGTGCACACATTGACAACCGTTCTGTTAGATTGCTGCGTTTTGGATTTAGAAGCAGATATTTCCCTGTGCTTACTGCTGTTTCTTCCATATGCCGGTAATGGGCTGAAAACGCCTGTTTTGGGACTCTGCAGAGAAAGTGTTTGCAGACTGCTGAATCCACACACTGGTTTAACTCTGGAAGTTGAGTGCACACATTGACAACCGTTCTGTTAGATAGCTGCGTTTTGGATTTAGAAGCAGATATTTCCCTGTGCTTACTGCAGTTTCTTCCATATGCCGGTAATGGGCTGAAAACGCCTGTTTTGGGACTCTGCACAGAAAGTGTTTGCAGACTGCTGAATCCACACACGGGTTTAACTCTGGAAGTTGAGTGCACACATTGACAACCGTTCTGTTAGATAGCTGCGTTTTGGATTTAGAAGCAGATATTTCCCTGTGCTTACTGCTGTTTCTTCCATATGCCGGTAATGGGCTGAAAACGCCTGTTTTGGGACTCTGCAGAGAAAGTGTTTGCAGACTGCTGAATCCACACACGGGTTTAACTCTGGAAGTTGAGTGCACACATTGACAACCGTTCTGTTAGATTGCTGCGTTTTGGATTTAGAAGCAGATATTTCCCTGTGCTTACTGCTGTTTCTTCCATATGCCGGTAATGGGCTGAAAACGCCTGTTTTGGGACTCTGCAGAGAAAGTGTTTGCAGACTGCTGAATCCACACACTGGTTTAACTCTGGAAGTTGAGTGCACACATTGACAACCGTTCTGTTAGATAGCTGCGTTTTGGATTTAGAAGCAGATATTTCCCTGTGCTTACTGCAGTTTCTTCCATATGCCGGTAATGGGCTGAAAACGCCTGTTTTGGGACTCTGCACAGAAAGTGTTTGCAGACTGCTGAATCCACACACGGGTTTAACTCTGGAAGTTGAGTGCACACATTGACAACCGTTCTGTTAGATAGCTGCGTTTTGGATTTAGAAGCAGATATTTCCCTGTGCTTACTGCTGTTTCTTCCATATGCCGGTAATGGGCTGAAAACGCCTGTTTTGGGACTCTGCAGAGAAAGTGTTTGCAGACTGCTGAATCCACACACTGGTTTAACTCTGGAAGTTGAGTGCACACATTGACAACCGTTCTGTTAGATAGCTGCGTTTTGGATTTAGAAGCAGATATTTCCCTGTGCTTACTGCTGTTTCTTCCATATGCCGGTAATGGGCTGAAAACGCCTGTTTTGGGACTCTGCAGAGAAAGTGTTTGCAGACTGCTGAATCCACACACGGGTTTAACTCTGGAAGTTGAGTGCACACATTGACAACCGTTCTGTTAGATAGCTGCGTTTTCGATTTAGAAGCAGATATTTCCCTGTGCTTACTGCAGTTTCTTCCATATGCCGGTAATGGGCTGAAAACGCCTGTTTTGGGACTCTGCAGAGAAAGTGTTTGCAGACTGCTGAATCCACACACGGGTTTAACTCTGGAAGTTGAGTGCACACATTGACAACCGTTCTGTTAGATAGCTGCGTTTTGGATTTAGAAGCAGATATTTCCCAGTGCTTACTGCTGTTTCTTCCATATGCCGGTAAAGGGCTGAAAACGCCTGTTTTGGGACTCTGCAGAGAAAGTGTTTGCAGACTGCTGAATCCACACACGGGTTTAACTCTGGAAGTTGAGTGCACACATTGACAACCGTTCTGTTAGATAGCTGCGTTTTGGATTTAGAAGCAGATATTTCCCTGTGCTTACTGCAGTTTCTTCCATATGCCAGAAATGGGCTGAAAACGCCTGTTTTGGGACTCTGCAGAGAAAGTGTTTGCAGACTGCTGAATCCACACACGGGTTTAACTCTGGAAGTTGAGTGCACACATTGACAACCGTTCTGTTAGATAGCTGCGTTTTGGATTTAGAAGCAGATATTTCCCTGTGCTTACTGCTGTTTCTTCCATATGCCGGTAATGGGCTGAAAACGCCTGTTTTGGGACTCTGCAGAGAAAGTGTTTGCAGACTGCTGAATCCACACACGGGTTTAACTCTGGAAGTTGAGTGCACACATTGACAACCGTTCTGTTAGATAGCTGCGTTTTGGATTTAGAAGCAGATATTTCCCAGTGCTTACTGCTGTTTCTTCCATATGCCGGTAATGGGCTGAAAACGCCTGTTTTGGGACTCTGCAGAGAAAGTGTTTGCAGACTGCTGAATCCACACACGGGTTTAACTCTGGAAGTTGAGTGCACACATTGACAACCGTTCTGTTAGATAGCTGCGTTTTGGATTTAGAAGCAGATATTTCCCTGTGCTTACTGCTGTTTCTTCCATATGCCGGTAATGGGCTGAAAACGCCTGTTTTGGGACTCTGCAGAGAATGTGTTTGCAGACTGCTGAATCCACACACGGGTTTAACTCTGGAAGTTGAGTGCACACATTGACAACCGTTCTGTTAGATAGCTGCGTTTTGGATTTAGAAGCAGATATTTCCCTGTGCTTACTGCTGTTTCTTCCATATGCCGGTAATGGGCTGAAAACGCCTGTTTTGGGACTCTGCAGAGAAAGTGTTTGCAGACTGCTGAATCCACACACGGGTTTAACTCTGGAAGTTGAGTGCACACATTGACAACCGTTCTGTTAGATAGCTGCGTTTTGGATTTAGAAGCAGATATTTCCCTGTGCTTACTGCTGTTTCTTCCATATGCCGGTAATGGGCTGAAAACGCCTGTTTTGGGACTCTGCAGAGAAAGTGTTTGCAGACTGCTGAATCCACACACGGGTTTAACTCTGGAAGTTGAGTGCACACATTGACAACCGTTCTGTTAGATAGCTGCGTTTTGGATTTAGAAGCAGATATTTCCCTGTGCTTACTGCAGTTTCTTCCATATGCCGGTAATGGGCTGAAAACGCCTGTTTTGGGACTCTGCAGAGAAAGTGTTTGCAGACTGCTGAATCCACACACTGGTTTAACTCTGGAAGTTGAGTGCACACATTGACAACCGTTCTGTTAGATAGCTGCGTTTTGGATTTAGAAGCAGATATTTCCCAGTGCTTACTGCTGTTTCATCCATATGCCGGTAATGGGCTGAAAACGCTGTTTTGGGACTCTGCAGAGAAAGTGTTTGCAGACTGCTGAATCCACACACGGGTTTAACTCTGGAAGTTGAGTGCACACATTGACAACCGTTCTGTTAGATAGCTGCGTTTTGGATTTAGAAGCAGATATTTCCCTGTGCTTACTGCTGTTTCTTCCATATGCCGGTAATGGGCTGAAAACGCCTGTTTTGGGACTCTGCAGAGAAAGTGTTTGCAGACTGCTGAATCCACACACGGGTTTAACTCTGGAAGTTGAGTGCACACATTGACAACCATTCTGTTAGATAGCTGCGTTTTGGATTTAGAAGCAGATATTTCCCTGTGCTTACTGCTGTTTCTTCCATATGCCGGTAATGGGCTGAAAACGCCTGTTTTGGGACTCTGCAGAGAAAGTGTTTGCAGACTGCTGAATCCACACACGGGTTTAACTCTGGAAGTTGAGTGCACACATTGACAACCGTTCTGTTAGATAGCTGCGTTTTGGATTTAGAAGCAGATATTTCCCTGTGCTTACTGCTGTTTCTTCCATATGCCGGTAATGGGCTGAAAACGCCTGTTTTGGGACTCTGCAGAGAAAGTGTTTGCAGACTGCTGAATCCACACACGGGTTTAACTCTGGAAGTTGAGTGCACACATTGACAACCGTTCTGTTAGATAGCTGCGTTTTGGATTTAGAAGCAGATATTTCCCTGTGCTTACTGCAGTTTCTTCCATATGCCAGAAATGGGCTGAAAACGCCTGTTTTGGGACTCTGCAGAGAAAGTGTTTGCAGACTGCTGAATCCACACACGGGTTTAACTCTGGAAGTTGAGTGCACACATTGACAACCGTTCTGTTAGATAGCTGCGTTTTGGATTTAGAAGCAGATATTTCCCTGTGCTTACTGCTGTTTCTTCCATATGCCGGTAATGGGCTGAAAACGCCTGTTTTGGGACTCTGCAGAGAAAGTGTTTGCAGACTGCTGAATCCACACACGGGTTTAACTCTGGAAGTTGAGTGCACACATTGACAACCGTTCTGTTAGATAGCTGCGTTTTGGATTTAGAAGCAGATATTTCCCTGTGCTTACTGCTGTTTCTTCCATATGCCGGTAATGGGCTGAAAACGCCTGTTTTGGGACTCTGCAGAGAATGTGTTTGCGGACTGCTGAATCCACACAAGGGTTTAACTCTGGAAGTTGAGTGCACACATTGACAACCGTTCTGTTAGATAGCTGCGTTTTGGATTTAGAAGCAGATATTTCCCTGTGCTTACTGCTGTTTCTTCCATATGCCGGTAATGGGCTGAAAACGCCTGTTTTGGGACTCTGCAGAGAAAGTGTTTGCAGACTGCTGAATCCACACACGGGTTTAACTCTGGAAGTTGAGTGCACACATTGACAACCGTTCTGTTAGATAGCTGCGTTTTGGATTTAGAAGCAGATATTTCCCTGTGCTTACTGCTGTTTCTTCCATATGCCGGTAATGGGCTGAAAACGCCTGTTTTGGGACTCTGCAGAGAAAGTGTTTGCAGACTGCTGAATCCACACACGGGTTTAACTCTGGAAGTTGAGTGCACACATTGACAACCGTTCTGTTAGATAGCTGCGTTTTGGATTTAGAAGCAGATATTTCCCTGTGCTTACTGCAGTTTCTTCCATATGCCGGTAATGGGCTGAAAACGCCTGTTTTGGGACTCTGCAGAGAAAGTGTTTGCAGACTGCTGAATCCACACACTGGTTTAACTCTGGAAGTTGAGTGCACACATTGACAACCGTTCTGTTAGATTGCTGCGTTTTGGATTTAGAAGCAGATATTTCCCTGTGCTTACTGCTGTTTCTTCCATATGCCGGTAATGGGCTGAAAACGCCTGTTTTGGGACTCTGCAGAGAAAGTGTTTGCAGACTGCTGAATCCACACACGGGTTTAACTCTGGAAGTTGAGTGCACACATTGACAACCGTTCTGTTAGATAGCTGCGTTTTGGATTTAGAAGCAGATATTTCCCTGTGCTTACTGCTGTTTCTTCCATATGCCGGTAATGGGCTGAAAACGCCTGTTTTGGGACTCTGCAGAGAAAGTGTTTGCAGACTGCTGAATCCACACACGGGTTTAACTCTGGAAGTTGAGTGCACACATTGACAACCGTTCTGTTAGATAGCTGCGTTTTGGATTTAGAAGCAGATATTTCCCTGTGCTTACTGCAGTTTCTTCCATATGCCAGTAATGGGCTGAAAACGCCTGTTTTGGGACTCTGCAGAGAATGTGTTTGCAGACTGCTGAATCCACACACGGGTTTAACTCTGGAAGTTGAGTGCACACATTGACAACCGTTCTGTTAGATAGCTGCGTTTTGGATTTAGAAGCAGATATTTCCCAGTGCTTACTGCTGTTTCTTCCATATGCCGGTAATGGGCTGAAAACGCCTGTTTTGGGACTCTGCAGAGAAAGTGTTTGCAGACTGCTGAATCCACACACGGGTTTAACTCTGGAAGTTGAGTGCACACATTGACAACCGTTCTGTTAGATTGCTGCGTTTTGGATTTAGAAGCAGATATTTCCCTGTGCTTACTGCTGTTTCTTCCATATGCCGGTAATGGGCTGAAAACGCCTGTTTTGGGACTCTGCAGAGAAAGTGTTTGCAGACTGCTGAATCCACACACCGGTTTAACTCTGGAAGTTGAGTGCACACATTGACAACCGTTCTGTTAGATAGCTGCGTTTTGGATTTAGAAGCAGATATTTCCCTGTGCTTACTGCTGTTTCTTCCATATGCCGGTAATGGGCTGAAAACGCCTGTTTTGGGACTCTGCAGAGAAAGTGTTTGCAGACTGCTGAATCCACACACGGGTTTAACTCTGGAAGTTGAGTGCACACATTGACAACCGTTCTGTTAGATAGCTGCGTTTTGGATTTAGAAGCAGATATTTCCCTGTGCTTACTGCTGTTTCTTCCATATGCCGGTAATGGGCTGAAAACGCCTGTTTTGGGACTCTGCAGAGAAAGTGTTTGCAGACTGCTGAATCCACACACGGGTTTAACTCTGGAAGTTGAGTGCACACATTGACAACCGTTCTGTTAGATAGCTGCGTTTTGGATTTAGAAGCAGATATTTCCCTGTGCTTACTGCAGTTTCTTCCATATGCCGGTAATGGGCTGAAAACGCCTGTTTTGGGACTCTGCAGAGAAAGTGTTTGCAGACTGCTGAATCCACACACGGGTTTAACTCTGGAAGTTGAGTGCACACATTGACAACCGTTCTGTTAGATAGCTGCGTTTTGGATTTAGAAGCAGATATTTCCCTGTGCTTACTGCAGTTTCTTCCATATGCCGGAAATGGGCTGAAAACGCCTGTTTTGGGACTCTGCAGAGAAAGTGTTTGCAGACTGCTGAATCCACACACGGGTTTAACTCTGGAAGTTGAGTGCACACATTGACAACCGTTCTGTTACATAGCTGCGTTTTGGATTTAGAAGCAGATATTTCCCTGTGCTTACTGCTGTTTCTTCCATATGCCGGTAATGGGCTGAAAACGCCTGTTTTGGGACTCTGCAGAGAAAGTGTTTGCAGACTGCTGAATCCACACACGGGTTTAACTCTGGAAGTTGAGTGCACACATTGACAACCGTTCTGTTAGATAGCTGCGTTTTGGATTTAGAAGCAGATATTTCCCAGTGCTTACTGCTGTTTCTTCCATATGCCGGTAATGGGCTGAAAACGCCTGTTTTGGGACTCTGCAGAGAAAGTGTTTGCAGACTGCTGAATCCACACACGGGTTTAACTCTGGAAGTTGAGTGCACACATTGACAACCGTTCTGTTAGATAGCTGCGTTTTGGATTTAGAAGCAGATATTTCCCTGTGCTTACTGCTGTTTCTTCCATATGCCGGTAATGGCCTGAAAACGCCTGTTTTGGGACTCTGCAGAGAATGTGTTTGCAGACTGCTGAATCCACACACGGGTTTAACTCTGGAAGTTGAGTGCACACATTGACAACCGTTCTGTTAGATAGCTGCGTTTTGGATTTAGAAGCAGATATTTCCCTGTGCTTACTGCAGTTTCTTCCATATGCCAGTAATGGGCTGAAAACGCCTGTTTTGGGACTCTGCAGAGAATGTGTTTGCAGACTGCTGAATCCACACACGGGTTTAACTCTGGAAGTTGAGTGCACACATTGACAACCGTTCTGTTAGATAGCTGCGTTTTGGATTTAGAAGCAGATATTTCCCAGTGCTTACTGCTGTTTCTTCCATATGCCGGTAATGGGCTGAAAACGCCTGTTTTGGGACTCTGCAGAGAAAGTGTTTGCAGACTGCTGAATCCACACACGGGTTTAACTCTGGAAGTTGAGTGCACACATTGACAACCGTTCTGTTAGATTGCTGCGTTTTGGATTTAGAAGCAGATATTTCCCTGTGCTTACTGCTGTTTCTTCCATATGCCGGTAATGGGCTGAAAACGCCTGTTTTGGGACTCTGCAGAGAAAGTGTTTGCAGACTGCTGAATCCACACACCGGTTTAACTCTGGAAGTTGAGTGCACACATTGACAACCGTTCTGTTAGATAGCTGCGTTTTGGATTTAGAAGCAGATATTTCCCTGTGCTTACTGCTGTTTCTTCCATATGCCGGTAATGGGCTGAAAACGCCTGTTTTGGGACTCTGCAGAGAAAGTGTTTGCAGACTGCTGAATCCACACACGGGTTTAACTCTGGAAGTTGAGTGCACACATTGACAACCGTTCTGTTAGATAGCTGCGTTTTGGATTTAGAAGCAGATATTTCCCTGTGCTTACTGCTGTTTCTTCCATATGCCGGTAATGGGCTGAAAACGCCTGTTTTGGGACTCTGCAGAGAAAGTGTTTGCAGACTGCTGAATCCACACACGGGTTTAACTCTGGAAGTTGAGTGCACACATTGACAACCGTTCTGTTAGATAGCTGCGTTTTGGATTTAGAAGCAGATATTTCCCTGTGCTTACTGCAGTTTCTTCCATATGCCGGTAATGGGCTGAAAACGCCTGTTTTGGGACTCTGCAGAGAAAGTGTTTGCAGACTGCTGAATCCACACACGGGTTTAACTCTGGAAGTTGAGTGCACACATTGACAACCGTTCTGTTAGATAGCTGCGTTTTGGATTTAGAAGCAGATATTTCCCTGTGCTTACTGCAGTTTCTTCCATATGCCGGAAATGGGCTGAAAACGCCTGTTTTGGGACTCTGCAGAGAAAGTGTTTGCAGACTGCTGAATCCACACACGGGTTTAACTCTGGAAGTTGAGTGCACACATTGACAACCGTTCTGTTACATAGCTGCGTTTTGGATTTAGAAGCAGATATTTCCCTGTGCTTACTGCTGTTTCTTCCATATGCCGGTAATGGGCTGAAAACGCCTGTTTTGGGACTCTGCAGAGAAAGTGTTTGCAGACTGCTGAATCCACACACGGGTTTAACTCTGGAAGTTGAGTGCACACATTGACAACCGTTCTGTTAGATAGCTGCGTTTTGGATTTAGAAGCAGATATTTCCCAGTGCTTACTGCTGTTTCTTCCATATGCCGGTAATGGGCTGAAAACGCCTGTTTTGGGACTCTGCAGAGAAAGTGTTTGCAGACTGCTGAATCCACATACGGGTTTAACTCTGGAAGTTGAGTGCACACATTGACAACCGTTCTGTTAGATAGCTGCGTTTTGGATTTAGAAGCAGATATTTCCCTGTGCTTACTGCTGTTTCTTCCATATGCCGGTAATGGCCTGAAAACGCCTGTTTTGGGACTCTGCAGAGAATGTGTTTGCAGACTGCTGAATCCACACACGGGTTTAACTCTGGAAGTTTAGTGCACACATTGACAACCGTTCTGTTAGATAACTGCGTTTTGGATTTAGAAGCAGATATTTCCCTGTGCTTACTGCTGTTTCTTCCATATGCCGGTAATGGGCTGAAAACGCCTGTTTTGGGACTCTGCAGAGAAAGTGTTTGCAGACTGCTGAATCCACACACGGGTTTAACTCTGGAAGTTGAGTGCACACATTGACAACCGTTCTGTTAGATAGCTGCGTTTTGGATTTAGAAGCAGATATTTCCCAGTGCTTACTGCTGTTTCTTCCATATGCCGGTAATGGGCTGAAAACGCCTGTTTTGGGACTCTGCAGAGAAAGTGTTTGCAGACTGCTGAATCCACACACGGGTTTAACTCTGGAAGTTGAGTGCACACATTGACAACCGTTCTGTTAGATAGCTGCGTTTTGGATTTAGAAGCAGATATTTCCCTGTGCTTACTGCAGTTTCTTCCATATGCCGGTAATGGGCTGCAAACGCCTGTTTTGGGACTCTGCAGAGAAAGTGTTTGCAGACTGCTGAATCCACACACTGGTTTAACTCTGGAAGTTGAGTGCACACATTGACAACCGTTCTGTTAGATAGCTGCGTTTTGGATTTAGAAGCAGATATTTCCCTGTGCTTACTGCTGTTTCTTCCATATGCCGGTAATGGGCTGAAAACGCCTGTTTTGGGACTCTGCAGAGAAAGTGTTTGCAGACTGCTGAATCCACACACGGGTTTAACTCTGGAAGTTGAGTGCACACATTGACAACCGTTCTGTTAGATAGCTGCGTTTTGGATTTAGAAGCAGATATTTCCCTGTGCTTACTGCTGTTTCTTCCATATGCCGGTAATGGGCTGAAAACGCCTGTTTTGGGACTCTGCAGAGAAAGTGTTTGCAGACTGCTGAATCCACACACGGGTTTAACTCTGGAAGTTGAGTGCACACATTGACAACCATTCTGTTAGATAGCTGCGTTTTGGATTTAGAAGCAGATATTTCCCTGTGCTTACTGCTGTTTCTTCCATATGCCGGTAATGGGCTGAAAACGCCTGTTTTGGGACTCTGCAGAGAAAGTGTTTGCAGACTGCTGAATCCACACACGGGTTTAACTCTGGAAGTTGAGTGCACACATTGACAACCGTTCTGTTAGATAGCTGCGTTTTGGATTTAGAAGCAGATATTTCCCTGTGCTTACTGCTGTTTCTTCCATATGCCGGTAATGGGCTGAAAACGCCTGTTTTGGGACTCTGCAGAGAAAGTGTTTGCAGACTGCTGAATCCACACACGGGTTTAACTCTGGAAGTTGAGTGCACACATTGACAACCGTTCTGTTAGATAGCTGCGTTTTGGATTTAGAAGCAGATATTTCCCTGTGCTTACTGCAGTTTCTTCCATATGCCGGTAATGGGCTGAAAACGCCTGTTTTGGGACTCTGCAGAGAAAGTGTTTGCAGACTGCTGAATCCACACACTGGTTTAACTCTGGAAGTTGAGTGCACACATTGACAACCGTTCTGTTAGATAGCTGCGTTTTGGATTTAGAAGCAGATATTTCCCTGTGCTTACTGCTGTTTCTTCCATATGCCGGTAATGGGCTGAAAACGCTGTTTTGGGACTCTGCAGAGAAAGTGTTTGCAGACTGCTGAATCCACACACGGGTTTAACTCTGGAAGTTGAGTGCACACATTGACAACCGTTCTGTTAGATAGCTGCGTTTTGGATTTAGAAGCAGATATTTCCCTGTGCTTACTGCTGTTTCTTCCATATGCCGGTAATGGGCTGAAAACGCCTGTTTTTGGACTCTGCAGAGAAAGTGTTTGCAGACTGCTGAATCCACACACGGGTTTAACTCTGGAAGTTGAGTGCACACATTGACAACCATTCTGTTAGATAGCTGCGTTTTGGATTTAGAAGCAGATATTTCCCTGTGCTTACTGCTGTTTCTTCCATATGCCGGTAATGGGCTGCAAACGCCTGTTTTGGGACTCTGCAGAGAAAGTGTTTGCAGACTGCTGAATCCACACACGGGTTTAACTCTGGAAGTTGAGTGCACACATTGACAACCGTTCTGTTAGATAGCTGCGTTTTGGATTTAGAAGCAGATATTTCCCTGTGCTTACTGCTGTTTCTTCCATATGCCGGTAATGGGCTGAAAACGCCTGTTTTGGGACTCTGCAGAGAAAGTGTTTGCAGACTGCTGAATCCACACACGGGTTTAACTCTGGAAGTTGAGTGCACACATTGACAACCGTTCTGTTAGATAGCTGCGTTTTGGATTTAGAAGCAGATATTTCCCAGTGCTTACTGCTGTTTCTTCCATATGCCGGTAATGGGCTGAAAACGCCTGTTTTGGGACTCTGCAGAGAAAGTGTTTGCAGACTGCTGAATCCACACACGGGTTTAACTCTGGAAGTTGAGTGCACACATTGACAACCGTTCTGTTAGATAGCTGCGTTTTGGATTTAGAAGCAGATATTTCCCTGTGCTTACTGCTGTTTCTTCCATATGCCGGTAATGGGCTGAAAACGCCTGTTTTGGGACTCTGCAGAGAAAGTGTTTGCAGACTGCTGAATCCACACACGGGTTTAACTCTGGAAGTTGAGTGCACACATTGACAACCGTTCTGTTAGATAGCTGCGTTTTGGATTTAGAAGCAGATATTTCCCTGTGCTTACTGCAGTTTCTTCCATATGCCGGTAATGGGCTGAAAACGCCTGTTTTGGGACTCTGCAGAGAAAGTGTTTGCAGACTGCTGAATCCACACACTGGTTTAACTCTGGAAGTTGAGTGCACACATTGACAACCGTTCTGTTAGATAGCTGCGTTTTGGATTTAGAAGCAGATATTTCCCTGTGCTTACTGCTGTTTCTTCCATATGCCGGTAATGGGCTGAAAACGCCTGTTTTGGGACTCTGCAGAGAAAGTGTTTGCAGACTGCTGAATCCACACACGGGTTTAACTCTGGAAGTTGAGTGCACACATTGACAACCGTTCTGTTAGATAGCTGCGTTTTGGATTTAGAAGCAGATATTTCCCTGTGCTTACTGCTGTTTCTTCCATATGCCGGTAATGGGCTGAAAACGCCTGTTTTGGGACTCTGCAGAGAAAGTGTTTGCAGACTGCTGAATCCACACACGGGTTTAACTCTGGAAGTTGAGTGCACACATTGACAACCATTCTGTTAGATAGCTGCGTTTTGGATTTAGAAGCAGATATTTCCCTGTGCTTACTGCTGTTTCTTCCATATGCCGGTAATGGGCTGAAAACGCCTGTTTTGGGACTCTGCAGAGAAAGTGTTTGCAGACTGCTGAATCCACACACGGGTTTAACTCTGGAAGTTGAGTGCACACATTGACAACCATTCTGTTAGATAGCTGCGTTTTGGATTTAGAAGCAGATATTTCCCTGTGCTTACTGCTGTTTCTTCCATATGCCGGTAATGGGCTGAAAACGCCTGTTTTGGGACTCTGCAGAGAAAGTGTTTGCAGACTGCTGAATCCACACACGGGTTTAACTCTGGAAGTTGAGTGCACACATTGACAACCGTTCTGTTAGATAGCTGCGTTTTGGATTTAGAAGCAGATATTTCCCTGTGCTTACTGCTGTTTCTTCCATATGCCGGTAATGGGCTGAAAACGCCTGTTTTGGGACTCTGCAGAGAAAGTGTTTGCAGACTGCTGAATCCACACACTGGTTTAACTCTGGAAGTTGAGTGCACACATTGACAACCGTTCTGTTAGATAGCTGCGTTTTGGATTTAGAAGCAGATATTTCCCTGTGCTTACTGCTGTTTCTTCCATATGCCGGTAATGGGCTGAAAACGCTGTTTTGGGACTCTGCAGAGAAAGTGTTTGCAGACTGCTGAATCCACACACGGGTTTAACTCTGGAAGTTGAGTGCACACATTGACAACCGTTCTGTTAGATAGCTGCGTTTTGGATTTAGAAGCAGATATTTCCCTGTGCTTACTGCTGTTTCTTCCATATGCCGGTAATGGGCTGAAAACGCCTGTTTTGGGACTCTGCACAGAAAGTGTTTGCAGACTGCTGAATCCACACACGGGTTTAACTCTGGAAGTTGAGTGCACACATTGACAACCGTCCTGTTAGATAGCTGCGTTTTGGATTTAGAAGCAGATATTTCCCTGTGCTTACTGCTGTTTCTTCCATATGCCGGTAATGGGCTGAAAACGCCTGTTTTGGGACTCTGCAGAGAAAGTGTTTGCAGACTGCTGAATCCACACACGGGTTTAACTCTGGATGTTGAGTGCACACATTGACAACCGTTCTGTTAGATAGCTGCGTTTTGGATTTAGAAGCAGATATTTCCCTGTGCTTACTGCTGTTTCTTCCATATGCCGGTAATGGGCTGAAAACGCCTGTTTTGGGACTCTGCAGAGAAAGTGTTTGCAGACTGCTGAATCCACACACGGGTTTAACTCTGGAAGTTGAGTGCACACATTGACAACCGTTCTGTTAGATAGCTGCGTTTTGGATTTAGAAGCAGATATTTCCCAGTGCTTACTGCTGTTTCTTCCATATGCCGGTAAAGGGCTGAAAACGCCTGTTTTGGGACTCTGCAGAGAAAGTGTTTGCAGACTGCTGAATCCACACACGGGTTTAATTCTGGAAGTTGAGTGCACACATTGACAACCGTTCTGTTAGATAGCTGCGTTTTGGATTTAGAAGCAGATATTTCCCTGTGCTTACTGCAGTTTCTTCCATATGCCAGAAATGGGCTGAAAACGCCTGTTTTGGGACTCTGCAGAGAAAGTGTTTGCAGACTGCTGAATCCACACACGGGTTTAACTCTGGAAGTTGAGTGCACACATTGACAACCGTTCTGTTAGATAGCTGCGTTTTGGATTTAGAAGCAGATATTTCCCTGTGCTTACTGCTGTTTCTTCCATATGCCGGTAATGGGCTGAAAACGCCTGTTTTGGGACTCTGCAGAGAAAGTGTTTGCAGACTGCTGAATCCACACACGGGTTTAACTCTGGAAGTTGAGTGCACACATTGACAACCGTTCTGTTAGATAGCTGCGTTTTGGATTTAGAAGCAGATATTTCCCAGTGCTTACTGCTGTTTCTTCCATATGCCGGTAATGGGCTGAAAACGCCTGTTTTGGGACTCTGCAGAGAAAGTGTTTGCAGACTGCTGAATCCACACACGGGTTTAACTCTGGAAGTTGAGTGCACACATTGACAACCGTTCTGTTAGATAGCTGCGTTTTGGATTTAGAAGCAGATATTTCCCTGTGCTTACTGCTGTTTCTTCCATATGCCGGTAATGGGCTGAAAACGCCTGTTTTGGGACTCTGCAGAGAATGTGTTTGCAGACTGCTGAATCCACACACGGGTTTAACTCTGGAAGTTGAGTGCACACATTGACAACCGTTCTGTTAGATAGCTGCGTTTTGGATTTAGAAGCAGATATTTCCCTGTGCTTACTGCTGTTTCTTCCATATGCCGGTAATGGGCTGAAAACGCCTGTTTTGGGACTCTGCAGAGAAAGTGTTTGCAGACTGCTGAATCCACACACGGGTTTAACTCTGGAAGTTGAGTGCACACATTGACAACCGTTCTGTTAGATAGCTGCGTTTTGGATTTAGAAGCAGATATTTCCCTGTGCTTACTGCTGTTTCTTCCATATGCCGGTAATGGGCTGAAAACGCCTGTTTTGGGACTCTGCAGAGAAAGTGTTTGCAGACTGCTGAATCCACACACGGGTTTAACTCTGGAAGTTGAGTGCACACATTGACAACCGTTCTGTTAGATAGCTGCGTTTTGGATTTAGAAGCAGATATTTCCCTGTGCTTACTGCAGTTTCTTCCATATGCCGGTAATGGGCTGAAAACGCCTGTTTTGGGACTCTGCAGAGAAAGTGTTTGCAGACTGCTGAATCCACACACTGGTTTAACTCTGGAAGTTGAGTGCACACATTGACAACCGTTCTGTTAGATTGCTGCGTTTTGGATTTAGAAGCAGATATTTCCCTGTGCTTACTGCTGTTTCTTCCATATGCCGGTAATGGGCTGAAAACGCCTGTTTTGGGACTCTGCAGAGAAAGTGTTTGCAGACTGCTGAATCCACACACGGGTTTAACTCTGGAAGTTGAGTGCACACATTGACAACCGTTCTGTTAGATAGCTGCGTTTTGGATTTAGAAGCAGATATTTCCCTGTGCTTACTGCAGTTTCTTCCATATGCCGGTAATGGGCTGAAAACGCCTGTTTTGGGACTCTGCAGAGAAAGTGTTTGCAGACTGCTGAATCCACACACGGGTTTAACTCTGGAAGTTGAGTGCACACATTGACAACCGTTCTGTTAGATAGCTGCGTTTTGGATTTAGAAGCAGATATTTCCCTGTGCTTACTGCAGTTTCTTCCATATGCCAGTAATGGGCTGAAAACGCCTGTTTTGGGACTCTGCAGAGAATGTGTTTGCAGACTGCTGAATCCACACACGGGTTTAACTCTGGAAGTTGAGTGCACACATTGACAACCGTTCTGTTAGATAGCTGCGTTTTGGATTTAGAAGCAGATATTTCCCTGTGCTTACTGCTGTTTCTTCCATATGCCGGTAATGGGCTGAAAACGCCTGTTTTGGGACTCTGCAGAGAAAGTGTTTGCAGACTGCTGAATCCACACACGGGTTTAACTCTGGAAGTTGAGTGCACACATTGACAACCGTTCTGTTAGATTGCTGCGTTTTGGATTTAGAAGCAGATATTTCCCTGTGCTTACTGCTGTTTCTTCCATATGCCGGTAATGGGCTGAAAACGCCTGTTTTGGGACTCTGCAGAGAAAGTGTTTGCAGACTGCTGAATCCACACACTGGTTTAACTCTGGAAGTTGAGTGCACACATTGACAACCGTTTTGTTAGATTGCTGCGTTTTGGATTTAGAAGCAGATATTTCCCTGTGCTTACTGCAGTTTCTTCCATATGCCGGTAATGGGCTGAAAACGCCTGTTTTGGGACTCTGCACAGAAAGTGTTTGCAGACTGCTGAATCCACACACGGGTTTAACTCTGGAAGTTGAGTGCACACATTGACAACCGTTCTGTTAGATAGCTGCGTTTTGGATTTAGAAGCAGATATTTCCCTGTGCTTACTGCTGTTTCTTCCATATGCCGGTAATGGGCTGAAAACGCCTGTTTTGGGACTCTGCAGAGAAAGTGTTTGCAGACTGCTGAATCCACACACTGGTTTAACTCTGGAAGTTGAGTGCACACATTGACAACCGTTCTGTTAGATAGCTGCGTTTTGGATTTAGAAGCAGATATTTCCCTGTGCTTACTGCAGTTTCTTCCATATGCCGGTAATGGGCTGAAAACGCCTGTTTTGGGACTCTGCAGAGAAAGTGTTTGCAGACTGCTGAATCCACACACGGGTTTAACTCTGGAAGTTGAGTGCACACATTGACAACCGTTCTGTTAGATAGCTGCGTTTTGGATTTAGAAGCAGATATTTCCCTGTGCTTACTGCAGTTTCTTCCATATGCCGGTAATGGGCTGAAAACGCCTGTTTTGGGACTCTGCAGAGAAAGTGTTTGCAGACTGCTGAATCCACACACGGGTTTAACTCTGGAAGTTGAGTGCACACATTGACAACCGTTCTGTTAGATAGCTGCGTTTTGGATTTAGAAGCAGATATTTCCCAGTGCTTACTGCTGTTTCTTCCATATGCCGGTAAAGGGCTGAAAACGCCTGTTTTGGGACTCTGCAGAGAAAGTGTTTGCAGACTGCTGAATCCACACACGGGTTTAACTCTGGAAGTTGAGTGCACACATTGACAACCGTTCTGTTAGATAGCTGCGTTTTGGATTTAGAAGCAGATATTTCCCTGTGCTTACTGCAGTTTCTTCCATATGCCAGAAATGGGCTGAAAACGCCTGTTTTGGGACTCTGCAGAGAAAGTGTTTGCAGACTGCTGAATCCACACACGGGTTTAACTCTGGAAGTTGAGTGCACACATTGACAACCGTTCTGTTAGATAGCTGCGTTTTGGATTTAGAAGCAGATATTTCCCTGTGCTTACTGCTGTTTCTTCCATATGCCGGTAATGGGCTGAAAACGCCTGTTTTGGGACTCTGCAGAGAAAGTGTTTGCAGACTGCTGAATCCACACACGGGTTTAACTCTGGAAGTTGAGTGCACACATTGACAACCGTTCTGTTAGATAGCTGCGTTTTGGATTTAGAAGCAGATATTTCCCAGTGCTTACTGCTGTTTCTTCCATATGCCGGTAATGGGCTGAAAACGCCTGTTTTGGGACTCTGCAGAGAAAGTGTTTGCAGACTGCTGAATCCACACACGGGTTTAACTCTGGAAGTTGAGTGCACACATTGACAACCGTTCTGTTAGATAGCTGCGTTTTGGATTTAGAAGCAGATATTTCCCTGTGCTTACTGCAGTTTCTTCCATATGCCAGAAATGGGCTGAAAACGCCTGTTTTGGGACTCTGCAGAGAAAGTGTTTGCAGACTGCTGAATCCACACACGGGTTTAACTCTGGAAGTTGAGTGCACACATTGACAACCGTTCTGTTAGATAGCTGCGTTTTGGATTTAGAAGCAGATATTTCCCTGTGCTTACTGCTGTTTCTTCCATATGCCGGTAATGGGCTGAAAACGCCTGTTTTGGGACTCTGCAGAGAAAGTGTTTGCAGACTGCTGAATCCACACACGGGTTTAACTCTGGAAGTTGAGTGCACACATTGACAACCGTTCTGTTAGATAGCTGCGTTTTGGATTTAGAAGCAGATATTTCCCAGTGCTTACTGCTGTTTCTTCCATATGCCGGTAATGGGCTGAAAACGCCTGTTTTGGGACTCTGCAGAGAAAGTGTTTGCAGACTGCTGAATCCACACACGGGTTTAACTCTGGAAGTTGAGTGCACACATTGACAACCGTTCTGTTAGATAGCTGCGTTTTGGATTTAGAAGCAGATATTTCCCTGTGCTTACTGCAGTTTCTTCCATATGCCAGAAATGGGCTGAAAACGCCTGTTTTGGGACTCTGCAGAGAAAGTGTTTGCAGACTGCTGAATCCACACACTGGTTTAACTCTGGAAGTTGAGTGCACACATTGACAACCGTTCTGTTAGATAGCTGCGTTTTGGATTTAGAAGCAGATATTTCCCTGTGCTTACTGCAGTTTCTTCCATATGCCAGAAATGGGCTGAAAACGCCTGTTTTGGGACTCTGCAGAGAAAGTGTTTGCAGACTGCTGAATCCACACACGGGTTTAACTCTGGAAGTTGAGTGCACACATTGACAACCGTTCTGTTAGATAGCTGCGTTTTGGATTTAGAAGCAGATATTTCCCTGTGCTTACTGCTGTTTCTTCCATATGCCGGTAATGGGCTGAAAACGCCTGTTTTGGGACTCTGCAGAGAAAGTGTTTGCAGACTGCTGAATCCACACACGGGTTTAACTCTGGAAGTTGAGTGCACACATTGACAACCGTTCTGTTAGATAGCTGCGTTTTGGATTTAGAAGCAGATATTTCCCAGTGCTTACTGCTGTTTCTTCCATATGCCGGTAATGGGCTGAAAACGCCTGTTTTGGGACTCTGCAGAGAAAGTGTTTGCAGACTGCTGAATCCACACACGGGTTTAACTCTGGAAGTTGAGTGCACACATTGACAACCGTTCTGTTAGATAGCTGCGTTTTGGATTTAGAAGCAGATATTTCCCTGTGCTTACTGCTGTTTCTTCCATATGCCGGTAATGGGCTGAAAACGCCTGTTTTGGGACTCTGCAGAGAATGTGTTTGCAGACTGCTGAATCCACACACGGGTTTAACTCTGGAAGTTGAGTGCACACATTGACAACCGTTCTGTTAGATAGCTGCGTTTTGGATTTAGAAGCAGATATTTCCCTGTGCTTACTGCTGTTTCTTCCATATGCCGGTAATGGGCTGAAAACGCCTGTTTTGGGACTCTGCAGAGAAAGTGTTTGCAGACTGCTGAATCCACACACGGGTTTAACTCTGGAAGTTGAGTGCACACATTGACAACCGTTCTGTTAGATAGCTGCGTTTTGGATTTAGAAGCAGATATTTCCCTGTGCTTACTGCTGTTTCTTCCATATGCCGGTAATGGGCTGAAAACGCCTGTTTTGGGACTCTGCAGAGAAAGTGTTTGCAGACTGCTGAATCCACACACGGGTTTAACTCTGGAAGTTGAGTGCACACATTGACAACCGTTCTGTTAGATAGCTGCGTTTTGGATTTAGAAGCAGATATTTCCCTGTGCTTACTGCAGTTTCTTCCATATGCCGGTAATGGGCTGAAAACGCCTGTTTTGGGACTCTGCAGAGAAAGTGTTTGCAGACTGCTGAATCCACACACTGGTTTAACTCTGGAAGTTGAGTGCACACATTGACAACCGTTCTGTTAGATTGCTGCGTTTTGGATTTAGAAGCAGATATTTCCCTGTGCTTACTGCTGTTTCTTCCATATGCCGGTAATGGGCTGAAAACGCCTGTTTTGGGACTCTGCAGAGAAAGTGTTTGCAGACTGCTGAATCCACACACGGGTTTAACTCTGGAAGTTGAGTGCACACATTGACAACCGTTCTGTTAGATAGCTGCGTTTTGGATTTAGAAGCAGATATTTCCCTGTGCTTACTGCAGTTTCTTCCATATGCCGGTAATGGGCTGAAAACGCCTGTTTTGGGACTCTGCAGAGAAAGTGTTTGCAGACTGCTGAATCCACACACGGGTTTAACTCTGGAAGTTGAGTGCACACATTGACAACCGTTCTGTTAGATAGCTGCGTTTTGGATTTAGAAGCAGATATTTCCCTGTGCTTACTGCAGTTTCTTCCATATGCCAGTAATGGGCTGAAAACGCCTGTTTTGGGACTCTGCAGAGAATGTGTTTGCAGACTGCTGAATCCACACACGGGTTTAACTCTGGAAGTTGAGTGCACACATTGACAACCGTTCTGTTAGATAGCTGCGTTTTGGATTTAGAAGCAGATATTTCCCTGTGCTTACTGCTGTTTCTTCCATATGCCGGTAATGGGCTGAAAACGCCTGTTTTGGGACTCTGCAGAGAAAGTGTTTGCAGACTGCTGAATCCACACACGGGTTTAACTCTGGAAGTTGAGTGCACACATTGACAACCGTTCTGTTAGATTGCTGCGTTTTGGATTTAGAAGCAGATATTTCCCTGTGCTTACTGCTGTTTCTTCCATATGCCGGTAATGGGCTGAAAACGCCTGTTTTGGGACTCTGCAGAGAAAGTGTTTGCAGACTGCTGAATCCACACACTGGTTTAACTCTGGAAGTTGAGTGCACACATTGACAACCGTTTTGTTAGATTGCTGCGTTTTGGATTTAGAAGCAGATATTTCCCTGTGCTTACTGCAGTTTCTTCCATATGCCGGTAATGGGCTGAAAACGCCTGTTTTGGGACTCTGCACAGAAAGTGTTTGCAGACTGCTGAATCCACACACGGGTTTAACTCTGGAAGTTGAGTGCACACATTGACAACCGTTCTGTTAGATAGCTGCGTTTTGGATTTAGAAGCAGATATTTCCCTGTGCTTACTGCTGTTTCTTCCATATGCCGGTAATGGGCTGAAAACGCCTGTTTTGGGACTCTGCAGAGAAAGTGTTTGCAGACTGCTGAATCCACACACTGGTTTAACTCTGGAAGTTGAGTGCACACATTGACAACCGTTCTGTTAGATAGCTGCGTTTTGGATTTAGAAGCAGATATTTCCCTGTGCTTACTGCAGTTTCTTCCATATGCCGGTAATGGGCTGAAAACGCCTGTTTTGGGACTCTGCAGAGAAAGTGTTTGCAGACTGCTGAATCCACACACGGGTTTAACTCTGGAAGTTGAGTGCACACATTGACAACCGTTCTGTTAGATAGCTGCGTTTTGGATTTAGAAGCAGATATTTCCCTGTGCTTACTGCAGTTTCTTCCATATGCCGGTAATGGGCTGAAAACGCCTGTTTTGGGACTCTGCAGAGAAAGTGTTTGCAGACTGCTGAATCCACACACGGGTTTAACTCTGGAAGTTGAGTGCACACATTGACAACCGTTCTGTTAGATAGCTGCGTTTTGGATTTAGAAGCAGATATTTCCCAGTGCTTACTGCTGTTTCTTCCATATGCCGGTAAAGGGCTGAAAACGCCTGTTTTGGGACTCTGCAGAGAAAGTGTTTGCAGACTGCTGAATCCACACACGGGTTTAACTCTGGAAGTTGAGTGCACACATTGACAACCGTTCTGTTAGATAGCTGCGTTTTGGATTTAGAAGCAGATATTTCCCTGTGCTTACTGCAGTTTCTTCCATATGCCAGAAATGGGCTGAAAACGCCTGTTTTGGGACTCTGCAGAGAAAGTGTTTGCAGACTGCTGAATCCACACACGGGTTTAACTCTGGAAGTTGAGTGCACACATTGACAACCGTTCTGTTAGATAGCTGCGTTTTGGATTTAGAAGCAGATATTTCCCTGTGCTTACTGCTGTTTCTTCCATATGCCGGTAATGGGCTGAAAACGCCTGTTTTGGGACTCTGCAGAGAAAGTGTTTGCAGACTGCTGAATCCACACACGGGTTTAACTCTGGAAGTTGAGTGCACACATTGACAACCGTTCTGTTAGATAGCTGCGTTTTGGATTTAGAAGCAGATATTTCCCAGTGCTTACTGCTGTTTCTTCCATATGCCGGTAATGGGCTGAAAACGCCTGTTTTGGGACTCTGCAGAGAAAGTGTTTGCAGACTGCTGAATCCACACACGGGTTTAACTCTGGAAGTTGAGTGCACACATTGACAACCGTTCTGTTAGATAGCTGCGTTTTGGATTTAGAAGCAGATATTTCCCTGTGCTTACTGCAGTTTCTTCCATATGCCAGAAATGGGCTGAAAACGCCTGTTTTGGGACTCTGCAGAGAAAGTGTTTGCAGACTGCTGAATCCACACACGGGTTTAACTCTGGAAGTTGAGTGCACACATTGACAACCGTTCTGTTAGATAGCTGCGTTTTGGATTTAGAAGCAGATATTTCCCTGTGCTTACTGCTGTTTCTTCCATATGCCGGTAATGGGCTGAAAACGCCTGTTTTGGGACTCTGCAGAGAAAGTGTTTGCAGACTGCTGAATCCACACACGGGTTTAACTCTGGAAGTTGAGTGCACACATTGACAACCGTTCTGTTAGATAGCTGCGTTTTGGATTTAGAAGCAGATATTTCCCAGTGCTTACTGCTGTTTCTTCCATATGCCGGTAATGGGCTGAAAACGCCTGTTTTGGGACTCTGCAGAGAAAGTGTTTGCAGACTGCTGAATCCACACACGGGTTTAACTCTGGAAGTTGAGTGCACACATTGACAACCGTTCTGTTAGATAGCTGCGTTTTGGATTTAGAAGCAGATATTTCCCTGTGCTTACTGCAGTTTCTTCCATATGCCAGAAATGGGCTGAAAACGCCTGTTTTGGGACTCTGCAGAGAAAGTGTTTGCAGACTGCTGAATCCACACACTGGTTTAACTCTGGAAGTTGAGTGCACACATTGACAACCGTTCTGTTAGATAGCTGCGTTTTGGATTTAGAAGCAGATATTTCCCTGTGCTTACTGCTGTTTCTTCCATATGCCGGTAATGGGCTGAAAACGCCTGTTTTGGGACTCTGCAGAGAAAGTGTTTGCAGACTGCTGAATCCACACACGGGTTTAACTCTGGAAGTTGAGTGCACACATTGACAACCGTTCTGTTAGATAGCTGCGTTTTGGATTTAGAAGCAGATATTTCCCTGTGCTTACTGCTGTTTCTTCCATATGCCGGTAATGGGCTGAAAACGCCTGTTTTGGGACTCTGCAGAGAATGTGTTTGCAGACTGCTGAATCCACACACGGGTTTAACTCTGGAAGTTGAGTGCACACATTGACAACCGTTCTGTTAGATAGCTGCGTTTTGGATTTAGAAGCAGATATTTCCCTGTGCTTACTGCTGTTTCTTCCATATGCCGGTAATGGGCTGAAAACGCCTGTTTTGGGACTCTGCAGAGAAAGTGTTTGCAGACTGCTGAATCCACACACGGGTTTAACTCTGGAAGTTGAGTGCACACATTGACAACCGTTCTGTTAGATAGCTGCGTTTTGGATTTAGAAGCAGATATTTCCCTGTGCTTACTGCTGTTTCTTCCATATGCCGGTAATGGGCTGAAAACGCCTGTTTTGGGACTCTGCAGAGAAAGTGTTTGCAGACTGCTGAATCCACACACGGGTTTAACTCTGGAAGTTGAGTGCACACATTGACAACCGTTCTGTTAGATAGCTGCGTTTTGGATTTAGAAGCAGATATTTCCCTGTGCTTACTGCAGTTTCTTCCATATGCCGGTAAAGGGCTGAAAACGCCTGTTTTGGGACTCTGCAGAGAAAGTGTTTGCAGACTGCTGAATCCACACACTGGTTTAACTCTGGAAGTTGAGTGCACACATTGACAACCGTTCTGTTAGATTGCTGCGTTTTGGATTTAGAAGCAGATATTTCCCTGTGCTTACTGCTGTTTCTTCCATATGCCGGTAATGGGCTGAAAACGCCTGTTTTGGGACTCTGCAGAGAAAGTGTTTGCAGACTGCTGAATCCACACACGGGTTTAACTCTGGAAGTTGAGTGCACACATTGACAACCGTTCTGTTAGATAGCTGCGTTTTGGATTTAGAAGCAGATATTTCCCTGTGCTTACTGCAGTTTCTTCCATATGCCGGTAATGGGCTGAAAACGCCTGTTTTGGGACTCTGCAGAGAAAGTGTTTGCAGACTGCTGAATCCACACACGGGTTTAACTCTGGAAGTTGAGTGCACACATTGACAACCGTTCTGTTAGATAGCTGCGTTTTGGATTTAGAAGCAGATATTTCCCAGTGCTTACTGCTGTTTCTTCCATATGCCAGAAATGGGCTGAAAACGCCTGTTTTGGGACTCTGCAGAGAAAGTGTTTGCAGACTGCTGAATCCACACACGGGTTTAACTCTGGAAGTTGAGTGCACACATTGACAACCGTTCTGTTAGATAGCTGCGTTTTGGATTTAGAAGCAGATATTTCCCTGTGCTTACTGCAGTTTCTTCCATATGCCAGAAATGGGCTGAAAACGCCTGTTTTGGGACTCTGCAGAGAAAGTGTTTGCAGACTGCTGAATCCACACACGGGTTTAACTCTGGAAGTTGAGTGCACACATTGACAACCGTTCTGTTAGATAGCTGCGTTTTGGATTTAGAAGCAGATATTTCCCTGTGCTTACTGCTGTTTCTTCCATATGCCGGTAATGGGCTGAAAACGCCTGTTTTGGGACTCTGCAGAGAAAGTGTTTGCAGACTGCTGAATCCACACACGGGTTTAACTCTGGAAGTTGAGTGCACACATTGACAACCGTTCTGTTAGATAGCTGCGTTTTGGATTTAGAAGCAGATATTTCCCAGTGCTTACTGCTGTTTCTTCCATATGCCGGTAATGGGCTGAAAACGCCTGTTTTGGGACTCTGCAGAGAAAGTGTTTGCAGACTGCTGAATCCACACACGGGTTTAACTCTGGAAGTTGAGTGCACACATTGACAACCGTTCTGTTAGATAGCTGCGTTTTGGATTTAGAAGCAGATATTTCCCTGTGCTTACTGCAGTTTCTTCCATATGCCAGAAATGGGCTGAAAACGCCTGTTTTGGGACTCTGCAGAGAAAGTGTTTGCAGACTGCTGAATCCACACACGGGTTTAACTCTGGAAGTTGAGTGCACACATTGACAACCGTTCTGTTAGATAGCTGCGTTTTGGATTTAGAAGCAGATATTTCCCTGTGCTTACTGCTGTTTCTTCCATATGCCGGTAATGGGCTGAAAACGCCTGTTTTGGGACTCTGCAGAGAAAGTGTTTGCAGACTGCTGAATCCACACACGGGTTTAACTCTGGAAGTTGAGTGCACACATTGACAACCGTTCTGTTAGATAGCTGCGTTTTGGATTTAGAAGCAGATATTTCCCTGTGCTTACTGCTGTTTCTTCCATATGCCGGTAATGGGCTGAAAACGCCTGTTTTGGGACTCTGCAGAGAATGTGTTTGCAGACTGCTGAATCCACACACGGGTTTAACTCTGGAAGTTGAGTGCACACATTGACAACCGTTCTGTTAGATAGCTGCGTTTTGGATTTAGAAGCAGATATTTCCCTGTGCTTACTGCTGTTTCTTCCATATGCCGGTAATGGGCTGAAAACGCCTGTTTTGGGACTCTGCAGAGAAAGTGTTTGCAGACTGCTGAATCCACACACGGGTTTAACTCTGGAAGTTGAGTGCACACATTGACAACCGTTCTGTTAGATAGCTGCGTTTTGGATTTAGAAGCAGATATTTCCCTGTGCTTACTGCTGTTTCTTCCATATGCCGGTAATGGGCTGAAAACGCCTGTTTTGGGACTCTGCAGAGAAAGTGTTTGCAGACTGCTGAATCCTCACACGGGTTTAACTCTGGAAGTTGAGTGCACACATTGACAACCGTTCTGTTAGATTGCTGCGTTTTGGATTTAGAAGCAGATATTTCCCTGTGCTTACTGCAGTTTCTTCCATATGCCGGTAAAGGGCTGAAAACGCCTGTTTTGGGACTCTGCAGAGAAAGTGTTTGCAGACTGCTGAATCCACACACTGGTTTAACTCTGGAAGTTGAGTGCACACATTGACAACCGTTCTGTTAGATTGCTGCGTTTTGGATTTAGAAGCAGATATTTCCCTGTGCTTACTGCTGTTTCTTCCATATGCCGGTAATGGGCTGAAAACGCCTGTTTTGGGACTCTGCAGAGAAAGTGTTTGCAGACTGCTGAATCCACACACGGGTTTAACTCTGGAAGTTGAGTGCACACATTGACAACCGTTCTGTTAGATAGCTGCGTTTTGGATTTAGAAGCAGATATTTCCCTGTGCTTACTGCAGTTTCTTCCATATGCCGGTAATGGGCTGAAAACGCCTGTTTTGGGACTCTGCAGAGAAAGTGTTTGCAGACTGCTGAATCCACACACGGGTTTAACTCTGGAAGTTGAGTGCACACATTGACAACCGTTCTGTTAGATAGCTGCGTTTTGGATTTAGAAGCAGATATTTCCCAGTGCTTACTGCTGTTTCTTCCATATGCCGGTAAAGGGCTGAAAACGCCTGTTTTGGGACTCTGCAGAGAAAGTGTTTGCAGACTGCTGAATCCACACACGGGTTTAACTCTGGAAGTTGAGTGCACACATTGACAACCGTTCTGTTAGATAGCTGCGTTTTGGATTTAGAAGCAGATATTTCCCTGTGCTTACTGCAGTTTCTTCCATATGCCAGAAATGGGCTGAAAACGCCTGTTTTGGGACTCTGCAGAGAAAGTGTTTGCAGACTGCTGAATCCACACACGGGTTTAACTCTGGAAGTTGAGTGCACACATTGACAACCGTTCTGTTAGATAGCTGCGTTTTGGATTTAGAAGCAGATATTTCCCTGTGCTTACTGCTGTTTCTTCCATATGCCGGTAATGGGCTGAAAACGCCTGTTTTGGGACTCTGCAGAGAAAGTGTTTGCAGACTGCTGAATCCACACACGGGTTTAACTCTGGAAGTTGAGTGCACACATTGACAACCGTTCTGTTAGATAGCTGCGTTTTGGATTTAGAAGCAGATATTTCCCAGTGCTTACTGCTGTTTCTTCCATATGCCGGTAATGGGCTGAAAACGCCTGTTTTGGGACTCTGCAGAGAAAGTGTTTGCAGACTGCTGAATCCACACACGGGTTTAACTCTGGAAGTTGAGTGCACACATTGACAACCGTTCTGTTAGATAGCTGCGTTTTGGATTTAGAAGCAGATATTTCCCTGTGCTTACTGCAGTTTCTTCCATATGCCAGAAATGGGCTGAAAACGCCTGTTTTGGGACTCTGCAGAGAAAGTGTTTGCAGACTGCTGAATCCACACACGGGTTTAACTCTGGAAGTTGAGTGCACACATTGACAACCGTTCTGTTAGATAGCTGCGTTTTGGATTTAGAAGCAGATATTTCCCTGTGCTTACTGCTGTTTCTTCCATATGCCGGTAATGGGCTGAAAACGCCTGTTTTGGGACTCTGCAGAGAAAGTGTTTGCAGACTGCTGAATCCACACACGGGTTTAACTCTGGAAGTTGAGTGCACACATTGACAACCGTTCTGTTAGATAGCTGCGTTTTGGATTTAGAAGCAGATATTTCCCAGTGCTTACTGCTGTTTCTTCCATATGCCGGTAATGGGCTGAAAACGCCTGTTTTGGGACTCTGCAGAGAAAGTGTTTGCAGACTGCTGAATCCACACACGGGTTTAACTCTGGAAGTTGAGTGCACACATTGACAACCGTTCTGTTAGATAGCTGCGTTTTGGATTTAGAAGCAGATATTTCCCAGTGCTTACTGCTGTTTCTTCCATATGCCGGTAATGGGCTGAAAACGCCTGTTTTGGGACTCTGCAGAGAAAGTGTTTGCAGACTGCTGAATCCACACACGGGTTTAACTCTGGAAGTTGAGTGCACACATTGACAACCGTTCTGTTAGATAGCTGCGTTTTGGATTTAGAAGCAGATATTTCCCTGTGCTTACTGCTGTTTCTTCCATATGCCGGTAATGGGCTGAAAACGCCTGTTTTGGGACTCTGCAGAGAATGTGTTTGCAGACTGCTGAATCCACACACGGGTTTAACTCTGGAAGTTGAGTGCACACATTGACAACCGTTCTGTTAGATAGCTGCGTTTTGGATTTAGAAGCAGATATTTCCCTGTGCTTACTGCTGTTTCTTCCATATGCCGGTAATGGGCTGAAAACGCCTGTTTTGGGACTCTGCAGAGAAAGTGTTTGCAGACTGCTGAATCCACACACGGGTTTAACTCTGGAAGTTGAGTGCACACATTGACAACCGTTCTGTTAGATAGCTGCGTTTTGGATTTAGAAGCAGATATTTCCCTGTGCTTACTGCTGTTTCTTCCATATGCCGGTAATGGGCTGAAAACGCCTGTTTTGGGACTCTGCAGAGAAAGTGTTTGCAGACTGCTGAATCCACACACGGGTTTAACTCTGGAAGTTGAGTGCACACATTGACAACCGTTCTGTTAGATAGCTGCGTTTTGGATTTAGAAGCAGATATTTCCCTGTGCTTATTGCTGTTTCTTCCATATGCCGGTAATGGGCTGAAAACGCCTGTTTTGGGACTCTGCAGAGAAAGTGTTTGCAGACTGCTGAATCCACACACGGGTTTAACTCTGGAAGTTGAGTGCACACATTGACAACCGTTCTGTTAGATAGCTGCGTTTTGGATTTAGAAGCAGATATTTCCCTGTGCTTACTGCAGTTTCTTCCATATGCCGGTAAAGGGATGAAAACGCCTGTTTTGGGACTCTGCAGAGAAAGTGTTTGCAGACTGCTGAATCCACACACGGGTTTAACTCTGGAAGTTGAGTGCACACATTGACAACCGTTCTGTTAGATTGCTGCGTTTTGGATTTAGAAGCAGATATTTCCCTGTGCTTACTGCTGTTTCTTCCATATGCCGGTAATGGGCTGAAAACGCCTGTTTTGGGACTCTGCAGAGAAAGTGTTTGCAGACTGCTGAATCCACACACGGGTTTAACTCTGGAAGTTGAGTGCACACATTGACAACCGTTCTGTTAGATAGCTGCGTTTTGGATTTAGAAGCAGATATTTCCCTGTGCTTACTGCAGTTTCTTCCATATGCCGGTAATGGGCTGAAAACGCCTGTTTTGGGACTCTGCAGAGAAAGTGTTTGCACACTGCTGAATCCACACACGGGTTTAACTCTGGAAGTTGAGTGCACACATTGACAACCGTTCTGTTAGATAGCTGCGTTTTGGATTTAGAAGCAGATATTTCCCAGTGCTTACTGCTGTTTCTTCCATATGCCGGTAAAGGGCTGAAAACGCCTGTTTTGGGACTCTGCAGAGAAAGTGTTTGCAGACTGCTGAATCCACACACGGGTTTAACTCTGGAAGTTGAGTGCACACATTGACAACCGTTCTGTTAGATAGCTGCGTTTTGGATTTAGAAGCAGATATTTCCCTGTGCTTACTGCAGTTTCTTCCATATGCCAGAAATGGGCTGAAAACGCCTGTTTTGGGACTCTGCAGAGAAAGTGTTTGCAGACTGCTGAATCCACACACGGGTTTAACTCTGGAAGTTGAGTGCACACATTGACAACCGTTCTGTTAGATAGCTGCGTTTTGGATTTAGAAGCAGATATTTCCCTGTGCTTACTGCTGTTTCTTCCATATGCCGGTAATGGGCTGAAAACGCCTGTTTTGGGACTCTGCAGAGAAAGTGTTTGCAGACTGCTGAATCCACACACGGGTTTAACTCTGGAAGTTGAGTGCACACATTGACAACCGTTCTGTTAGATAGCTGCGTTTTGGATTTAGAAGCAGATATTTCCCAGTGCTTACTGCTGTTTCTTCCATATGCCGGTAATGGGCTGAAAACGCCTGTTTTGGGACTCTGCAGAGAAAGTGTTTGCAGACTGCTGAATCCACACACGGGTTTAACTCTGGAAGTTGAGTGCACACATTGACAACCGTTCTGTTAGATAGCTGCGTTTTGGATTTAGAAGCAGATATTTCCCTGTGCTTACTGCAGTTTCTTCCATATGCCAGTAATGGGCTGAAAACGCCTGTTTTGGGACTCTGCAGAGAATGTGTTTGCAGACTGCTGAATCCACACACGGGTTTAACTCTGGAAGTTGAGTGCACACATTGACAACCGTTCTGTTAGATAGCTGCGTTTTGGATTTAGAAGCAGATATTTCCCTGTGCTTACTGCTGTTTCTTCCATATGCCGGTAATGGGCTGAAAACGCCTGTTTTGGGACTCTGCAGAGAAAGTGTTTGCAGACTGCTGAATCCACACACGGGTTTAACTCTGGAAGTTGAGTGCACACATTGACAACCGTTCTGTTAGATTGCTGCGTTTTGGATTTAGAAGCAGATATTTCCCTGTGCTTACTGCTGTTTCTTCCATATGCCGGTAATGGGCTGAAAACGCCTGTTTTGGGACTCTGCAGAGAAAGTGTTTGCAGACTGCTGAATCCACACACTGGTTTAACTCTGGAAGTTGAGTGCACACATTGACAACCGTTCTGTTAGATTGCTGCGTTTTGGATTTAGAAGCAGATATTTCCCTGTGCTTACTGCAGTTTCTTCCATATGCCGGTAATGGGCTGAAAACGCCTGTTTTGGGACTCTGCACAGAAAGTGTTTGCAGACTGCTGAATCCACACACGGGTTTAACTCTGGAAGTTGAGTGCACACATTGACAACCGTTCTGTTAGATAGCTGCGTTTTGGATTTAGAAGCAGATATTTCCCTGTGCTTACTGCTGTTTCTTCCATATGCCGGTAATGGGCTGAAAACGCCTGTTTTGGGACTCTGCAGAGAAAGTGTTTGCAGACTGCTGAATCCACACACTGGTTTAACTCTGGAAGTTGAGTGCACACATTGACAACCGTTCTGTTAGATAGCTGCGTTTTGGATTTAGAAGCAGATATTTCCCTGTGCTTACTGCAGTTTCTTCCATATGCCGGTAATGGGCTGAAAACGCCTGTTTTGGGACTCTGCAGAGAAAGTGTTTGCAGACTGCTGAATCCACACACGGGTTTAACTCTGGAAGTTGAGTGCACACATTGACAACCGTTCTGTTAGATAGCTGCGTTTTGGATTTAGAAGCAGATATTTCCCTGTGCTTACTGCAGTTTCTTCCATATGCCGGTAATGGGCTGAAAACGCCTGTTTTGGGACTCTGCAGAGAAAGTGTTTGCAGACTGCTGAATCCACACACGGGTTTAACTCTGGAAGTTGAGTGCACACATTGACAACCGTTCTGTTAGATAGCTGCGTTTTGGATTTAGAAGCAGATATTTCCCAGTGCTTACTGCTGTTTCTTCCATATGCCGGTAAAGGGCTGAAAACGCCTGTTTTGGGACTCTGCAGAGAAAGTGTTTGCAGACTGCTGAATCCACACACGGGTTTAACTCTGGAAGTTGAGTGCACACATTGACAACCGTTCTGTTAGATAGCTGCGTTTTGGATTTAGAAGCAGATATTTCCCTGTGCTTACTGCAGTTTCTTCCATATGCCAGAAATGGGCTGAAAACGCCTGTTTTGGGACTCTGCAGAGAAAGTGTTTGCAGACTGCTGAATCCACACACGGGTTTAACTCTGGAAGTTGAGTGCACACATTGACAACCGTTCTGTTAGATAGCTGCGTTTTGGATTTAGAAGCAGATATTTCCCTGTGCTTACTGCTGTTTCTTCCATATGCCGGTAATGGGCTGAAAACGCCTGTTTTGGGACTCTGCAGAGAAAGTGTTTGCAGACTGCTGAATCCACACACGGGTTTAACTCTGGAAGTTGAGTGCACACATTGACAACCGTTCTGTTAGATAGCTGCGTTTTGGATTTAGAAGCAGATATTTCCCAGTGCTTACTGCTGTTTCTTCCATATGCCGGTAATGGGCTGAAAACGCCTGTTTTGGGACTCTGCAGAGAAAGTGTTTGCAGACTGCTGAATCCACACACGGGTTTAACTCTGGAAGTTGAGTGCACACATTGACAACCGTTCTGTTAGATAGCTGCGTTTTGGATTTAGAAGCAGATATTTCCCAGTGCTTACTGCTGTTTCTTCCATATGCCGGTAATGGGCTGAAAACGCCTGTTTTGGGACTCTGCAGAGAAAGTGTTTGCAGACTGCTGAATCCACACACGGGTTTAACTCTGGAAGTTGAGTGCACACATTGACAACCGTTCTGTTAGATAGCTGCGTTTTGGATTTAGAAGCAGATATTTCCCTGTGCTTACTGCAGTTTCTTCCATATGCCAGAAATGGGCTGAAAACGCCTGTTTTGGGACTCTGCAGAGAAAGTGTTTGCAGACTGCTGAATCCACACACGGGTTTAACTCTGGAAGTTGAGTGCACACATTGACAACCGTTCTGTTAGATAGCTGCGTTTTGGATTTAGAAGCAGATATTTCCCTGTGCTTACTGCTGTTTCTTCCATATGCCGGTAATGGGCTGAAAACGCCTGTTTTGGGACTCTGCAGAGAAAGTGTTTGCAGACTGCTGAATCCACACACGGGTTTAACTCTGGAAGTTGAGTGCACACATTGACAACCGTTCTGTTAGATAGCTGCGTTTTGGATTTAGAAGCAGATATTTCCCAGTGCTTACTGCTGTTTCTTCCATATGCCGGTAATGGGCTGCAAACGCCTGTTTTGGGACTCTGCAGAGAAAGTGTTTGCAGACTGCTGAATCCACACACGGGTTTAACTCTGGAAGTTGAGTGCACACATTGACAACCGTTCTGTTAGATAGCTGCGTTTTGGATTTAGAAGCAGATATTTCCCTGTGCTTACTGCTGTTTCTTCCATATGCCGGTAATGGGCTGAAAACGCCTGTTTTGGGACTCTGCAGAGAAAGTGTTTGCAGACTGCTGAATCCACACACGGGTTTAACTCTGGAAGTTGAGTGCACACATTGACAACCGTTCTGTTAGATAGCTGCGTTTTGGATTTAGAAGCAGATATTTCCCAGTGCTTACTGCTGTTTCTTCCATATGCCGGTAAAGGGCTGAAAACGCCTGTTTTGGGACTCTGCAGAGAAAGTGTTTGCAGACTGCTGAATCCACACACGGGTTTAACTCTGGAAGTTGAGTGCACACATTGACAACCGTTCTGTTAGATAGCTGCGTTTTGGATTTAGAAGCAGATATTTCCCTGTGCTTACTGCAGTTTCTTCCATATGCCAGAAATGGGCTGAAAACGCCTGTTTTGGGACTCTGCAGAGAAAGTGTTTGCAGACTGCTGAATCCACACACGGGTTTAACTCTGGAAGTTGAGTGCACACATTGACAACCGTTCTGTTAGATAGCTGCGTTTTGGATTTAGAAGCAGATATTTCCCTGTGCTTACTGCTGTTTCTTCCATATGCCGGTAATGGGCTGAAAACGCCTGTTTTGGGACTCTGCAGAGAAAGTGTTTGCAGACTGCTGAATCCACACACGGGTTTAACTCTGGAAGTTGAGTGCACACATTGACAACCGTTCTGTTAGATAGCTGCGTTTTGGATTTAGAAGCAGATATTTCCCAGTGCTTACTGCTGTTTCTTCCATATGCCGGTAATGGGCTGAAAACGCCTGTTTTGGGACTCTGCAGAGAAAGTGTTTGCAGACTGCTGAATCCACACACGGGTTTAACTCTGGAAGTTGAGTGCACACATTGACAACCGTTCTGTTAGATAGCTGCGTTTTGGATTTAGAAGCAGATATTTCCCTGTGCTTACTGCAGTTTCTTCCATATGCCAGAAATGGGCTGAAAACGCCTGTTTTGGGACTCTGCAGAGAAAGTGTTTGCAGACTGCTGAATCCACACACGGGTTTAACTCTGGAAGTTGAGTGCACACATTGACAACCGTTCTGTTAGATAGCTGCGTTTTGGATTTAGAAGCAGATATTTCCCTGTGCTTACTGCTGTTTCTTCCATATGCCGGTAATGGGCTGAAAACGCCTGTTTTGGGACTCTGCAGAGAAAGTGTTTGCAGACTGCTGAATCCACACACGGGTTTAACTCTGGAAGTTGAGTGCACACATTGACAACCGTTCTGTTAGATAGCTGCGTTTTGGATTTAGAAGCAGATATTTCCCAGTGCTTACTGCTGTTTCTTCCATATGCCGGTAATGGGCTGAAAACGCCTGTTTTGGGACTCTGCAGAGAAAGTGTTTGCAGACTGCTGAATCCACACACGGGTTTAACTCTGGAAGTTGAGTGCACACATTGACAACCGTTCTGTTAGATAGCTGCGTTTTGGATTTAGAAGCAGATATTTCCCAGTGCTTACTGCTGTTTCTTCCATATGCCGGTAATGGGCTGAAAACGCCTGTTTTGGGACTCTGCAGAGAAAGTGTTTGCAGACTGCTGAATCCACACACGGGTTTAACTCTGGAAGTTGAGTGCACACATTGACAACCGTTCTGTTAGATAGCTGCGTTTTGGATTTAGAAGCAGATATTTCCCTGTGCTTACTGCTGTTTCTTCCATATGCCGGTAATGGGCTGAAAACGCCTGTTTTGGGACTCTGCAGAGAATGTGTTTGCAGACTGCTGAATCCACACACGGGTTTAACTCTGGAAGTTGAGTGCACACATTGACAACCGTTCTGTTAGATAGCTGCGTTTTGGATTTAGAAGCAGATATTTCCCTGTGCTTACTGCTGTTTCTTCCATATGCCGGTAATGGGCTGAAAACGCCTGTTTTGGGACTCTGCAGAGAAAGTGTTTGCAGACTGCTGAATCCACACACGGGTTTAACTCTGGAAGTTGAGTGCACACATTGACAACCGTTCTGTTAGATAGCTGCGTTTTGGATTTAGAAGCAGATATTTCCCTGTGCTTACTGCTGTTTCTTCCATATGCCGGTAATGGGCTGAAAACGCCTGTTTTGGGACTCTGCAGAGAAAGTGTTTGCAGACTGCTGAATCCACACACGGGTTTAACTCTGGAAGTTGAGTGCACACATTGACAACCGTTCTGTTAGATAGCTGCGTTTTGGATTTAGAAGCAGATATTTCCCTGTGCTTACTGCTGTTTCTTCCATATGCCGGTAATGGGCTGAAAACGCCTGTTTTGGGACTCTGCAGAGAAAGTGTTTGCAGACTGCTGAATCCACACACGGGTTTAACTCTGGAAGTTGAGTGCACACATTGACAACCGTTCTGTTAGATAGCTGCGTTTTGGATTTAGAAGCAGATATTTCCCTGTGCTTACTGCAGTTTCTTCCATATGCCGGTAAAGGGATGAAAACGCCTGTTTTGGGACTCTGCAGAGAAAGTGTTTGCAGACTGCTGAATCCACACACTGGTTTAACTCTGGAAGTTGAGTGCACACATTGACAACCGTTCTGTTAGATTGCTGCGTTTTGGATTTAGAAGCAGATATTTCCCTGTGCTTACTGCTGTTTCTTCCATATGCCGGTAATGGGCTGAAAACGCCTGTTTTGGGACTCTGCAGAGAAAGTGTTTGCAGACTGCTGAATCCACACACGGGTTTAACTCTGGAAGTTGAGTGCACACATTGACAACCGTTCTGTTAGATAGCTGCGTTTTGGATTTAGAAGCAGATATTTCCCTGTGCTTACTGCAGTTTCTTCCATATGCCGGTAATGGGCTGAAAACGCCTGTTTTGGGACTCTGCAGAGAAAGTGTTTGCACACTGCTGAATCCACACACGGGTTTAACTCTGGAAGTTGAGTGCACACATTGACAACCGTTCTGTTAGATAGCTGCGTTTTGGATTTAGAAGCAGATATTTCCCAGTGCTTACTGCTGTTTCTTCCATATGCCGGTAAAGGGCTGAAAACGCCTGTTTTGGGACTCTGCAGAGAAAGTGTTTGCAGACTGCTGAATCCACACACGGGTTTAACTCTGGAAGTTGAGTGCACACATTGACAACCGTTCTGTTAGATAGCTGCGTTTTGGATTTAGAAGCAGATATTTCCCTGTGCTTACTGCTGTTTCTTCCATATGCCGGTAATGGGCTGAAAACGCCTGTTTTGGGACTCTGCAGAGAAAGTGTTTGCAGACTGCTGAATCCACACACGGGTTTAACTCTGGAAGTTGAGTGCACACATTGACAACCGTTCTGTTAGATAGCTGCGTTTTGGATTTAGAAGCAGATATTTCCCTGTGCTTACTGCAGTTTCTTCCATATGCCAGAAATGGGCTGAAAACGCCTGTTTTGGGACTCTGCAGAGAAAGTGTTTGCAGACTGCTGAATCCACACACGGGTTTAACTCTGGAAGTTGAGTGCACACATTGACAACCGTTCTGTTAGATAGCTGCGTTTTGGATTTAGAAGCAGATATTTCCCTGTGCTTACTGCTGTTTCTTCCATATGCCGGTAATGGGCTGAAAACGCCTGTTTTGGGACTCTGCAGAGAAAGTGTTTGCAGACTGCTGAATCCACACACGGGTTTAACTCTGGAAGTTGAGTGCACACATTGACAACCGTTCTGTTAGATAGCTGCGTTTTGGATTTAGAAGCAGATATTTCCCAGTGCTTACTGCTGTTTCTTCCATATGCCGGTAATGGGCTGAAAACGCCTGTTTTGGGACTCTGCAGAGAAAGTGTTTGCACACTGCTGAATCCACACACGGGTTTAACTCTGGAAGTTGAGTGCACACATTGACAACCGTTCTGTTAGATAGCTGCGTTTTGGATTTAGAAGCAGATATTTCCCTGTGCTTACTGCTGTTTCTTCCATATGCCGGTAATGGGCTGAAAACGCCTGTTTTGGGACTCTGCAGAGAATGTGTTTGCAGACTGCTGAATCCACACACGGGTTTAACTCTGGAAGTTGAGTGCACACATTGACAACCGTTCTGTTAGATAGCTGCGTTTTGGATTTAGAAGCAGATATTTCCCAGTGCTTACTGCTGTTTCTTCCATATGCCGGTAATGGGCTGAAAACGCCTGTTTTGGGACTCTGCAGAGAAAGTGTTTGCAGACTGCTGAATCCACACACGGGTTTAACTCTGGAAGTTGAGTGCACACATTGACAACCGTTCTGTTAGATAGCTGCGTTTTGGATTTAGAAGCAGATATTTCCCTGTGCTTACTGCTGTTTCTTCCATATGCCGGTAATGGGCTGAAAACGCCTGTTTTGGGACTCTGCAGAGAAAGTGTTTGCAGACTGCTGAATCCACACACGGGTTTAACTCTGGAAGTTGAGTGCACACATTGACAACCGTTCTGTTAGATAGCTGCGTTTTGGATTTAGAAGCAGATATTTCCCTGTGCTTACTGCTGTTTCTTCCATATGCCGGTAATGGGCTGAAAACGCCTGTTTTGGGACTCTGCAGAGAAAGTGTTTGCAGACTGCTGAATCCACACACGGGTTTAACTCTGGAAGTTGAGTGCACACATTGACAACCGTTCTGTTAGATAGCTGCGTTTTGGATTTAGAAGCAGATATTTCCCTGTGCTTACTGCAGTTTCTTCCATATGCCGGTAAAGGGATGAAAACGCCTGTTTTGGGACTCTGCAGAGAAAGTGTTTGCAGACTGCTGAATCCACACACTGGTTTAACTCTGGAAGTTGAGTGCACACATTGACAACCGTTCTGTTAGATTGCTGCGTTTTGGATTTAGAAGCAGATATTTCCCTGTGCTTACTGCTGTTTCTTCCATATGCCGGTAATGGGCTGAAAACGCCTGTTTTGGGACTCTGCAGAGAAAGTGTTTGCAGACTGCTGAATCCACACACGGGTTTAACTCTGGAAGTTGAGTGCACACATTGACAACCGTTCTGTTAGATAGCTGCGTTTTGGATTTAGAAGCAGATATTTCCCTGTGCTTACTGCAGTTTCTTCCATATGCCGGTAATGGGCTGAAAACGCCTGTTTTGGGACTCTGCAGAGAAAGTGTTTGCACACTGCTGAATCCACACACGGGTTTAACTCTGGAAGTTGAGTGCACACATTGACAACCGTTCTGTTAGATAGCTGCGTTTTGGATTTAGAAGCAGATATTTCCCAGTGCTTACTGCTGTTTCTTCCATATGCCGGTAAAGGGCTGAAAACGCCTGTTTTGGGACTCTGCAGAGAAAGTGTTTGCAGACTGCTGAATCCACACACGGGTTTAACTCTGGAAGTTGAGTGCACACATTGACAACCGTTCTGTTAGATAGCTGCGTTTTGGATTTAGAAGCAGATATTTCCCTGTGCTTACTGCAGTTTCTTCCATATGCCAGAAATGGGCTGAAAACGCCTGTTTTGGGACTCTGCAGAGAAAGTGTTTGCAGACTGCTGAATCCACACACGGGTTTAACTCTGGAAGTTGAGTGCACACATTGACAACCGTTCTGTTAGATAGCTGCGTTTTGGATTTAGAAGCAGATATTTCCCTGTGCTTACTGCTGTTTCTTCCATATGCCGGTAATGGGCTGAAAACGCCTGTTTTGGGACTCTGCAGAGAAAGTGTTTGCAGACTGCTGAATCCACACACGGGTTTAACTCTGGAAGTTGAGTGCACACATTGACAACCGTTCTGTTAGATAGCTGCGTTTTGGATTTAGAAGCAGATATTTCCCAGTGCTTACTGCTGTTTCTTCCATATGCCGGTAATGGGCTGAAAACGCCTGTTTTGGGACTCTGCAGAGAAAGTGTTTGCAGACTGCT